>NW_025537966.1:15000-25039 GCF_020615455.1 Coregonus clupeaformis | reverse complement strand
TAATAATGTAACCTAACACAGCCTATATAATAATAATGTAACCCTAACACAGCCTATAATAATAATGTAACCTAACACAGTAATAATATGTAACCTGAACAATGCAGCCTGTCAGAATAATGTAACCTAACATCCCTCTCATAATAATGTAACCTAACACAGCCTATAAAGAATAATGTAACTCCTTCTATTTACTAACACATCCTATAATAATAATGTAACCCCACAGCCTATAAATAATAATATTAACCTAACACAGCCTATAATATAATGTAACTTCTGTCTATAATAATAATTAACCTACTTACAGCCTATAATAATGTAAACCTAACACAGCTTATCATGCAACCCACCATGTGCCCATAATGCTAATACTGCCTCCTATAATAATATTAACCCTACTTTAGCCTATAATATACATCTATAATAATACATGTAACCTAACACATCCTATAATAATAATGATATACAATAATATCCTACTTTTTGAATTAATCCATATCCCAAATAATAATGTAACCTAACACATCCACTATAATAATAATGTAACCTACATTCAGCCTATATAATGTAAACCTTACACATCCTATAATAAATGTAAACTTAACAACTTGTCACGATCGTCCGAATGAATACAGACCATTGGAACAAAACAACAAAAACAAGAACGAATTCGTGAAGTCCTCTGCTAAACTGATAGAAAATGGAACAAAAACCCACAACCCTCATGAGAACACAAATCAGTTTAAATGGCTCCCAATCAGAGATACCAGTCGACAGCTGACACTCAAGTACCTCCGATTGGGAGTCACATGATTCTACTAATTCTCACCCAAAAAACACAGCCAAACAGACCCCCTATACACCAAACCCCACAACAAAACCCAACAAAACAAATACACCCCTGGCTCAAAATACAAAAGTCCCCAGAGCCAGAGTGTCACAGTACCTAAAGGTGCGTACCTCCCGGGACACTGCCAGCACTCCCAGTAGGGGGAGGGTCTGGATGGCGTCTGTCCACGGTCGGTTCTGGCCCTGGTCGTGGTCCCACCCCACCCACCCGCTCTCAACTCTAGCTTCTCCTCCAGACCACCCCTAACTAAACCCCACTGGATTAAGGGGCGGCAACCCCGGACCAAGGGGCAGCACCGGACTACGGCACACGGTTCTCAATACGGATCCAGGCTGGCTGGCTCTGGCCGGATCCTGGCTGGGCAGCTCTGGCAGTGGATCCTGGCTGACGCTCATGGCTGGCTGAAAAAGCGATCTCGCAAGGGCTGCTCTAGCCGGCTACGGATCTGGCTGCTCGCGGCGGCTGTTGATCTCTGCGTTTCATGGCTGGCCGACGATCTGGCTGCTCCTGGCATTGGCTTGTCGGATCCTGGCTGCTCTAGCAAAGACGACGGATCTGGCTGCTCTAGCGATGCGAAAAATCCGCTAAAATTCCTGTCTGGCGAGGGCTCTGGCTGATCCTTCTAGCGGGCTCTGGCTGATCCCTTCTGCGGAGGGCCTCTAATGCCGCTCGGTCTGCGGACCGGCACTGAAGGCGTCATCGCAGGCGAAGGCGCTTTGCAGGTCTCGTACACTTCAGAGCAGTTCAAGCAACGCTTTTGAGGCAAGACGGACAGTTCCAGACCGGGCGTTGGGCGACAGGCAGTTCAGGGCTCCCAGACGGGCAGTTCGCGCCTTAGCAGACGGGCAGTTCAGGCACCCGTTGGGCAGACGGCAGACTCTGGCTGAATCTGAGGCGCCACCGTAGGCCTGGTCGTGTGCGGAACTGGAGGTACCGCCTGAGACCACGCATCTCAGGGCTGGTGCGGGGAGAAGGAACAGGCCGGACCTGGCCACGGCACCGTCCCAGGTTTAGTGCGAGTGCCAGGAACAGGCCGGGTCGGGCTGGCGACGCGCATCCGTAGACTTGGCGGGTGGCAGGAACAGGCCGGACCGGACTGGCGACGGCGCACCGTAGGTTTGCGTCAGTGGCAGGAACAGGCAGTCAGCTGTGACCCCACACCGTAGGTTTGAGCGAAGTGGCAGAAACAGGCCGGGCTGGGCTGGCGACGCACAACCGAGGTTCTGTACGTGGAGCAGGAACAGGCGGCTGAATGCACTTGCACACACCGTAGGTTCTGTCTGCGTGGAGCAGGAACAGGCTGGGCTGGGCTGACGACGCACACCCGTAGGTTCTGTGCCAAAGTGGAGCAGGAACAGGCGGCTGGGCTGGCGACCGCCACACCGTAGGTTCTGTAGCGTGGAGCAGGAACAGGCCGGGCTGGGCTGGGCGACGCACACCGTAGGTTCTGTGCGTGGAGCAGGAAGCAGGCTGGGCTGGGCTGGCCACGCACACCGTAGGTTCTGTGCGTGAGCAGGAACAGGCCGGGCTGGACTGGCGACGCACACCGTAGGGTTCTGTGCGTGGGAGCAGGAACAGGCCGGGCTGGACTGAGCGACTCACACCGTGGGCCTGATGCGTGGAGCAGGAACAGGCGTCCGTACTGAATACCACACCACTGGCTTTAACTGGGGATCAGGAACGGCCGAACCGGACTGGTAACACACATCAGTCTCTCACGCCCGTGCCGGCAACAACCCTTCCTCTACTGCCAATGGCTCCGTAATCCGAATAGCCTTCTCTCCACGTCTCCCTGTGGCAGCCTCCTGCTGCCCAAACGTAAGCCATGTGCCCCCAAAAAACTTTTTGGTTGCCTCTCGTCCTTCTACGGGTATACCCTGCTGACGCCCGTTGCTCCTCTCTCGAGGGCCGATCTTCCCCAAGGTTCCCTTGCCCCCGGAGCATGTCCTCCCAGGACCACGATTTGGCCCACCTGGGCCATCGCCAGCCTCTCGATCTCCTTACCAGGCGCCTCCTCCCATGTCCAAAGGTCTCTTTTGCTCTGGACACGCCTGTTAGTCCTTTTATGGTGGGTTTCTGTCACGATCGTCTGACGAATGAACAGACCAAAGCGCAGCGCGTTGAGTGAACAGACTTTGCTAACTCAAAGTCTGGAACAAAACAACAAAACAAGAACGATTCGTGAAGTCCTCTACAAAACTGACAGAACATGGAACAAAACCCACAACCCTCATGAGAACACAAACAGTTTAAATATAGAGGTCCCAATCAGAGATAACGAGCCGACAGCTGACACTCGTTACCTCCGATTGGGAGTCACCACGAGCACTACAATTACTCACCCAAAAACACAACTAAAAACGAATACACCACTATACACCAAACCCCCACAACAAAAACCCAACAAAACAAATACACCCTGGCTCGGCAAATACAAAAGTCCCGGAGCCAGAGTGTCACAAACACAGTAATAATGTAAACTAACACATCCGATAATAGTAATGTAACCTACACATCCTACGAATAATAATGTAACCCTAACACAGCCTATAATAATAATGTAACCTAACACATCCTATAATAATAATGTAACTCGAACACAGCCTATAATAATAATGTAACCTAACACATCCTATAATAATTGTAACCTAACACATCCTATAATAATAATGTAACCTAACACAGCCTATAATAATAATGTAACCTATCACAGCCTATACATAATAATGTAACCTAACACAGCCTATAATAATAATGTAACCTAACACATCCTGTAATAATAATGTAAACTTAACACAGTAATAATGTAACCTAACACATCCGATAATAGTAATGTAACTAACACATCCTACAATAATAATGTAACCTAACACAGCCTATAATAGTAATGTAACCTAACACATCCTATAATAATAATGTAACCTAACACATCCTATAATAATAATGTAACCCTACCACAGCCTATAATAATAATGTAACCTAACAGAGCCTATAACAATAATGTAACCCTAACACATCCTATAATAATAATGTAATCTAGCACAGTAATAATGTAACCTAACTCATCCGATAATAATAATGTAACCTAACCACAGTAATAATGTAACCTACCACAGCCTATAATACATAATGCAAACCCTAACACAGCCTATAAAAATAATGTAAAATTTTGGTATATACTCAGTGCTCACAGAGATACGCTTGTTTTTGTGAGAAATCTTCTAAAAAAGGAATTCGAATTCATATGAAAGTGAATACTAAAATATAAAAACACTACATATCATGTCTAAAAATGGACATATCCATCATAACTCTATATTGTTTTGGTACAATACCTGATTGGAGAAGAAAGATGACCAGATCAATGGGAAAGGAACCGTCAGGGAAACCAGTAGGGAAAGATTACCAGTTCAATGGGAAAGTGAACCTGTCGGGGTAACCAGTAGGAAAAGATGATAAGTTCAATGGGAAAGTGAACTCGTCAGGTAGCGAGTAGAAAAAGATTACCAGTTCAATGGGAAAGTGAACCTGTCAGGTAACCAGTAGAAAGACGAAAACAAGTTCAATGGGAAAAGTCAACCAGACCAGGTAACCAGTAGAAAGATGACCAGTTCAGGTATCAGTACACCTGCCTTACAGAGAGAATATGGAAAGGAATAAGGCAGACAGGGAAGAGTAATATGGAAGAGGAATAAGGCAGACAGGGAAGAGAAATCATGGAAGAGAATAAGGTAGGCAGGGGAAGAGTAACATGGAAGAGGAATAAGGTAGGGCAGGAAGAGTAACATAGAAGGAATAATGCAGACATGAAAGGGCAACATAGAAGAGGAATAAGCAACAGAGAGAATGATAGAAGAGGAAAAGGTAGACAGGAAGAGTAACATGGAAGAGGAAACAGGTAGGCAGGGAAGAGTAACATGGAAGAGGAATAAGGTAGGCAGGAGAAGAGTAACATGGAAGAGGAATAATGCAGACAGGAAAGGTAACATAGAAGAGGAATAAGGCAGGCAGGGAAGAGTAACAAGTAAGAGGAATAAGGTAGACAGAAAGGGTAACATAGAAGAGGAATAAGGCAGGCAGGGAAGAGTAACATGGAAGAGGAATAAGACAGACAGGGAAGAGTAACATAGAAGAGGAAAAAAGGTAGACAGGGAAGAAAGTCATGGAAGAGGAATAAGTAGGCAGGGAAGAGTAACATGGAAGAGGAATAAGGTAGGCAGGGAAGAGTAACATGGAAGAGGAAAGGTAGGCAGGGAAGGGTAACACGGAAGAGGAATAATGCAGACAGGGAAAGTAACATGGAAGAGGAATATGGTAGGCAGGAAAGAGTAATATGGAAAGGAATAAGGCAGGCAGGGAAGAGTAACATGGAAGAGAATAAGGCAGGCAGGGAAGATAACATAGAAGAGGAATAAGGCATGCAGGAAGAGTAACATGGAAGAGGAAAAAGGTAGACAGGGAAGAGTAACATGGAAGAGGGAATAAGGTAGGCAGGAAGAGTAACATGGAGAAGAGGAATAATGCAGACAGGAAAGTTAACATAGAAGAGGAATAAGGCAGGCAGGGAAGAGTAACATGGAAGAGGAATAAGGTAGACAGGAAAGGATAACATAGAAGAGAATAAGGCAGGCAGGAAGATTAACATGGAAGAGGAATAAGGCAGACAGGGAAAGAGTAACATGGAAGAGGAATAAGGTAGACAGGGAAGAGTAACATGGAAGAGGATTAGGTAGGCAGGAAGAGTAACATGGAAGAGGAAAAAAAGTTAGACAGGGTAGAGTAACATGGAAGAGAATAAGGTAGGCAGGGAAAGAGTAACATGGAAGAGGAATAATGCAGACAGGGAAGAGATAACATGGAAGAGGAATAAGGTAGGCAGGAAGAGTAATATGGGAAAGGAATAAGGCAGGCAGGGAAGAGTAACATGGAAGAGGAATAGCAAGACATTTCGGAGCCCAGTAACATGGAAGAGGAATAAGGCAGGCAGGGAAGAGTATCATGGAAGAGGAATAAGGCAGCAGGGAAGAGTAACATGGAAGAGGAATAAGGCAGGCAGGGACGAGTAACATGGAAGAGGAATAAGGCAGGCAGGGAAGAGTAACATGGAAGAGGAATAAGGCAGGCAGGGAAGAGTAACATGGAAGAGGAATAAGGCAGACAGGGAAGAGTAACATGGAAGAGGAATAAGGTAGACAGGGAAAGAGTAACATGGAAGAGGATTAAGGTAGGCAGGGAAGAGTAACATGGAAGAGGAAAAAAAGGTAGACAGGGAAGAGTAACATGGAAGAGGAATAAGGTAGGCAGGGAAGAGTAACATGGAAGAGGAATAATGCAGACAGGAAAGAGTAAACATGGAAGTGGAATAAGGTAGGCAGGGAAGAGTAATATGGAAAAGGAATAAGGCAGGCAGGAAGAGTAACATGGAAGAGGAATAAGGCAGGCAGGAAGAAAGTAACATAGAAGAGGAATAAGGCAGGCAGGGAAGAGTAACATGGAAGAGGAATAAGGCAGGCAGGGACGAGTAACATGGAAGAGGAATAAGGCAGGCAGGGAAGAGTAACATAGAAGAGGAATAAGGCAGGCAGAGAAGAGTAACATGGAAGAGGAATAAGGCAGGCAGGAGAAGAGTAACATGGAAGAGGAATAAGGCAGGCGGGAAGAGTAACATGGAAGAGGAATAAGGCAGGCAGGGAAGAGTAACATGGAAAAGGAATAAGGCAGGCAGGGACAGAGTAACATGGAAGAGGAATAAGGCAGACAGGGAAGAGTAACATGGAAGAGGAATAAGGCAGGCAGGGAAGAGTAACATAGAAGAGGAATAAGGTAGACAGGGAAGAGTAATATGGAAGAGGAATACAGGCAGTCAGGGAAGAGTAACATGGAAGAGGTTGAGAGACAGAGAGGAAGACATCCATTATACTGTTACTGAGGTAGAATGAGAAGACCTGGAATAGACAGAATAAGAGGGAGGGGAGGAATACAATGAAAGAGGGGAAGACAAGTGAGGGGAAATCACAGCATTAGTTGGGCCTAAGTTTGAGCATACCCTGGCCCAAGATCACAATGTGCGTACCCTGCCCCCAAGATCACAATGTGAGTGTACCCTGTCCCAATATCACAGTGTGAGTGTACCCTGGCCCAATATCACAGTTTGAGCATACCCTGGCCCAAGATCACAGTGTGAGTGTACCCTGGCCCAATATCACAGTGTGAGTGTACCCTGGCCCAATATCACATATGGGCATACCCTGGCCCAATATCACAGTTTGAGCATACCCTGGCCCAAGATCACAGTGTGAGTGTACCTGGCCCAATATCACAGTGTGAGCATACCCTGGCCCAAGATCACAGTGTGAGTGTACCCCAGCCCAATATCACAGTTTGAGCATACCTGGCCCAAGATCACAGTGTGAGTGTACCCTGACCCAATATCACAGTGTGAGTGTACCCTGGCCCAATATCACAGTGTGAGTGTACCCTGGCCCAATATCACAGTTTGAGCATACCCTGGCCCAAGATCACAGTGTGAGTGTACCCTGGCCCAATATCACAGTGTGAGTGTACCCTGGGCCCAATATCACAGTATGAGTGTACCCTGGCCCAATATCACAGTTTGAGCATACCCTGGCCCAAGATCACAGTGTGAGTGTACCTGGCCCAATATCACAGTGTGAGGCATACCCTGGCCCAAGATCACAGTGTGAGTGTACCCTGGCCCAATATCACAGTTTTGAGCATACCCTGGCCCAAGATCACAGTGTGAGTGTACCCTGGCCCAATATCACAGTGGAGTGTACCCTGGCCCAATATCACAGTGTGAGTGTACCCTGGCCCAATATCACAGTTTGAGCATACCCTGGCCCAAGATCACAGTGTGAGTGTACTGCCTGGCCCAATATCACAGTTTGAGCATACCCTGGCCCAAGATCACAGTGTGAGTGTACATTTCTGGCCCAATATCCACAGTGTGAGCATACCCTGGCCCAAGATCACAGTGTGAGTGTACCCTGGCCCAATATCACAGTTTGAGCATACCCTGGCCTAAGATCACAGTGTGAGTGTACCCTTGCCCATGACCACAGTGAGGCCCGGGCCCAATATCACAGTGTGAGGTACCTGGCCCAATATCACAGTGAAGGCACGTGGCCCAATATCACAGTTTGAGCACACCCTAACCCAAGATCACAGTGTGAGGCACCCTGCCCAATATCACAGTTTGAGCATACCTCCTGGCCCAAGATCACAGTGAAAGTGTACCCTGGCCCAATATCACAGTAGTGAGCTACCCTGGCCCAAGATCACAGGTGAGGTACCCTAGCCCAATATCACAGTTTGAGCATACCCTGGCCTAAGATCACAGTGTGAGTGTACCCTTGCCCAAGACCACAGTGTGAGTGTACCCTGGCCCAATATCACAGTGTGTGTACCCTGGCCCAAGATCACAGTGTGAGTGTACCTTGCCCAAGACCACAGTGTGAGTCCATGTTGTGAATGGTTTGGCCCTGTAAATTCTAGCAAACTGCTTTGTGGTTTTGGTGGTTTTCCACACTATGTTACTGTGGGCAGTGAGAACCTCAGAAAGGCCTAAGGAAGTGTTAGCAGACGTGACGGTAAAGGTAAAATGTCAATGCATTCACAGCAAACACACATACATAACACATACACACACTCACACAAACCAGGTCAAACTGACAAAAATGTACACAGAAAAAAGAGAGGGGGGATATGGGGAAAGAAAGAGAGAGGGGAATATGGAGAGAGAGAGAGAGGGGAATATGGAGAGAGAAAGAGAGGGGGAGAGAAAGAGAGAGGGGGATATGGAGAGAGAGAGAGAGGGAAAGATGAGGAGAGAAAGAGAGGGGGAGAGAAAGAGAGAGGGGAATATGAGAGAGAAGAGAGAGGGGGAGAGAAAGGGGGTGAGAAAGAGAGAGGGGGATATGTGGAGAGAAAGAGAGAGGGGGATATGGGGAGAGAAAGAGAGAGGAGGAGAGAAAGAGAAAGGGGGATATGGGGAGAGATAGAGAGAGGGGGAGAGAAAGAGAGAGGGGGATATGGAGAGAGAAAGGAGAAGGAAATATGAGGAGAGAAAGAGAGAGGGAGAGAGAAAGAGAGAGGGGATATGGAGAGAGAAAGAGAGAGGGAAATATGAGGAGAGAAAGAGAGAGGAGAGAAAGAGAGAGGGGAATATGAGGAGAGAAAGAGAGAGGGGGGAGAGAAAGGGGGTGAGAAAGAGAGAGGGGGGATATGTGGAGAGAAAGAGAGAGGGGATATGGGGAGAGAAAAGAGAGAGGGGGAGAGAAAGAGAGAGGGGAGAGAAAGAAAGAGGGGTTATGGGGAGAAAAAGAGAAAGGGGGCAAGAAAGAGAGAAGGAGAGAAAGAGAAAGGGGGTGAGAAAGAGAGAGGGGGGTATGTGAAGAGAAAGAGAGAGGTAGAAGAGAGAGGGGGATATGAGGGAGAGAAAGAGAGAGGGGGAGAGAAAGAGAGAGGGGATATGGGGATATGGGGGAGAGAAAGAGAGGGGGGAGAAAGAGAGGGGATATAGGAGAGAAAGAGAGGGGAGGGTATACAGAGGGAGAATTGGGTGAGAAAGAGAAAAGAGAAAGAGAGGAGGAATATGAGGAGATAAAGAGAGAGGGGGGAGAGAAAGGGGAGAGAAAGAGAGCGAGGGATATGGGGGAGAGAAAGAGAGAGGGGAATATCAGGAGAGAAAAGAGAGGGAGAGAAAAGAGTGAGGGATATGAGGAGAGAAAGCGAGAGGGGAAGAAAGAGAGAGGGGCGGATATGGGGAGAGAAAGGGGGCAGAAAGAGAAAGGAGAGAGAGAGAGAGAGAGAGGTAAGAAAGAGAGGGGATATGTGGAGAGAAAGAGAGAGGGGAGAGAAAGAGAGAAGGGGAGAGAAAGAGAGAGGGGAGAGAAAGAGAGGGGGATATGGGGAAAGAGAGAGGGGAGAGAAAGAGAGAGGGGATATGGGGAGAGAGAAAAGAGAGGGGTATATGAGGGAGAAGAGAGAGGGAAGAGAAAGAGAGAGGGATATGGGGGAGAGAGAGAGGGGTATATGAGGGAAGAGAGAGGGGGAGAGAAAGAGAGAGGGATATGGGGAGAGAGAAAGAGGGGGAGAGAAAGAGTGAGGGGAATATGAGGAGAGAAAAGAGAGAGGGAAGAGAAAGAGAGAGGGAGATATGGGGAG
>NW_025537966.1:0-12500 GCF_020615455.1 Coregonus clupeaformis | reverse complement strand
GGCAAATGTTGTACAATCCAGGTGTGGAAAGCTCTTAGAGACTTACCCAGAAAGACTCACAGCTGTAATCATAGCCACCGGAAAAATCTGAACAAAAGTAGTGCACTGGTCCTTTACCAGTCCTGTATTGGCGGACTGTATAGACGTCTATACCGCAGGCAAAACTATTTTTTCAGCATCCCTGCTTTGCCAAAATAAGTATATATATATTTTTTTACCCAATTGGTTGTTACAGTCTTGTCCCATCGCTGCAACTCCCGTACGGACTCGGGAGAGCGAAGGTCGAGGCCATCTGTCCTCCAAAACACGACCGTGCCAAGACGCACTGCTTGCTTAACCTGGAAGCCAGGTTGTGTCAGAGGAAACACCGTACAACTGGCTGACTGTATCAGCGTGCGTGCGCCCGGGCCCGCCACAGGCGTCGCTAGAACACGATGGGACAAGGACATCCCGGCCGGCCAAACCCTCCCCCTAACCCGGACGACGCTGTGCCAGTTGTGCGCCGCCTCATGGGTCTCCCCGGGTCACAGCTGGCTGTGACACAGCCTGGGATCGAACCCTTAGACCGCTGCGCCACTCGGGAGGACCCCAAAAAAGAAGTAGATGTATAATTAAAGAACAGGATTCAATAGTTGGAATTGTAAGAGTTGTTGACCTGTCTCTTTCTCTGCGATAATCATTCTAATGGGATCCAGAAAAAAAAAATAAACGTCCTCAAACATTTACATCAAAAAGTTATGGGCAAAGACTCAAAACGTCCACATCAAATTAAATATTTTTCTTGATCAAATTACATGGAAACAACCAATTTTTTCTGCAGTATTAATTTACCATCCTTACAAACCACTTAATGTAAACGTTCATTACTGTATTGTACATAGGCTGGTCATCTAAGGTTGCACCTGTAGACCTGTCACCATGACGAAAAACAATACATTAATTGAGTACATTGAGATGATGTGATGTGATGATGTGGCTCATCTCCGACGTCCTCAAGACATGGATGGACGTCGAATACTGACTTGTATCTTGGGTGACCTGGCTGCACTTAGACACAGGGGATCTCTCAACTTCTGTCATGAATTATATTAATCAGAACATTGAACCAAACATTAGCTCACTTAGACACAGGGATCTCTCAACTCCTCTGATTAATTATATTAATCAGAACATTGCGGAGGGAAAATAAACAGGTTTCTACAGATGAGTGAAAGAGTGAGTGGGTAGCATAAACACATGAGAAACGGTTGAGAAGCTTTGATAATATATTGGAGAAACATCCTATACTTTGTCAGGACACACGCAAACAGACACACACACACACTTTGCAGTGCATAGTTGACCTTTGACTGTGTGTGTATATGCGAGCGTGTGTGCTAACGCTTTGCCATGTACCCTTTGGAATCTCCCAATTCTATGCTGCCACCCTGAAACAAACTCAATGTCAGTTCTTTGTTAGCTACAGCCAGCGTTAGCTACAGCCAGCGTTAGCTACAGCCAGCGTTAGCTACAGCCAGCGTTAGCGTCGTTGATTAGATGACAAGACATAACTAACTAGCTCATCCTCTAATACTCATGTTGTGTTTGTGTATTCCAAGCTACATGCTGACTGTCAGTCACAGTCTTCAAACTCCAGGATGGCATGGATATCTTAGCAGCTAACTTGACGATGATCTATCACTCTCTCTCTCATATCTATCTCATCACCAGCTGCTGCCCTTTAGGATGCACGTGTAACAGGGTGAATGTGCCTTTACCCGGGGTGTCTTACGGGTTCACATGCAGGCTATAGGCTAGCTAGAGGTGTTGGGTAGGGGTAAGCAGCTGTAGAGGTTGGGGGTAGTGGTAAGCAGCTGTAGAGGGTTGGGGTAGTGGTAAGCAGCTGTAGAGGGTTGGGGTAGTGGTAAGCAGCTGTAGAGGGTTGGGGGTAGTGGTAAGCAGCTGTAGAGGGTTAGGGGTAGTGGTAAGCAGCTGTAGAGGGTTAGGGGTAGTGGTAAGCAGCTGTAGAGGGTTAGGGGTAGTGGTAAGCAGCTGTAGAGGGTTGGGGGTGGTGGTAAGCAGCTGTAGAGGGTTGGGGTAGGGGTATGCAGCTGTAGAGGGTTGGGGGTGGTGGTAAGCAGCTGTAGAGGGTTGGGGGGTAGGGGTAAGCAGCTGTAGAGGGTTGGGGGTAGTGGTAAGCAGCTGTAGAGGGTTAGGGGTGGTGGTAAGCAGCTGTAGAGGGTTAGGGGTAGTGGTAAGCAGCTGTAGAGGGTTGGGGGTAGTGGTAAGCAGCTGTAGAGGGTTGGGGGTAGGGGTATGCAGCTGTAGAGGGTTAGGGGGTAGGGATAAGCAGCTGTAGAGGGTTGGGGGTAGGGTAAGCAGCTGTAGAGGGTTGGGGGTAGTGGTAAGCAGCTGTAGAGGGTTAGGGGTAGGGATAAGCAGCTGTAGAGGGTTGGGGGTAGGGGTAAGCAGCTGTAGAGGGTTGGGGGTAGTGGTAAGCAGCTGTAGAGGGTTAGGGGTAGGGGTAAGCAGCTGTAGAGGGTTAGGGGTAGGGGTAAGCAGCTGTAGAGGGTTGGGGGTAGTGGTAAGCAGCTGTAGAGGGTTAGGGGTAGGGGTAAGCAGCTGTAGAGGGTTGGGGGTAGTGGTAAGCAGCTGTAGAGGGTTAGGGGTAGGGGTAAGCAGCTGTAGAGGGTTGGGGGTAGGGGTAAGCAGCTGTAGAGGGTTGGGATAGTGGTAAGCAGCTGTAGACTTCCAGTCATTGCGCTAATGCTAGTTTGCATTGGCTCGTAAAACTACCTGTAACTTCCTTCATACCATACCTGGGATAACTAGAGTTTTAACTCTGCTTTGGTAAAGTCACCAATTTTTTTTCAGGGGAACAAATAGTTACTTTGGAGGTGACAACAACTATTGGAATACACATCCCAAAACATGACTACTTTTTAAAACTGTTTGAATACAGATCTCAGGAAGTGACTACTTTTCTGAAACTATTGGATTGCCTACCTTAAACTAATGGCAGGGCTGAATATGGAACTGCATTTTGAAGATATAAAAATGAACAGAGCACACACAAGCTCCTATATCATTCCAACATACAGTATGTGACAGTCTGTAAATGTCCATTCTCCTGAATGTCCATTGCCCCAGGTGTACATGATCAAGTAAAACCAGGTAACCAATGATACTTTGTACAGAGAAGTATAAATACGTTGTGACGCTCAACTACTGTATGACTCTTTCAACGTGCCACTGAAAAGGTTAAGTTAATACACGTAGAAGAACTTGATGTCAAATGTTGCTGTATTAACTTATGTCACTCATTAAGAACATATATTTTGTCAGTCATTTTGAAGCTGCAGAAGGGATCTACTCTAATGCTGAGGTGATTCCATGTCCCTCGTGTGTTTCATTCTGCGCTATAAGCTATATTAAGATTTATATCAGAGAGCCCTCTAAACCGTGTGATTATGATCATATATTTAGACTAATTCAAATTAACTGTTATAATTTTTGGTTCTTCATCAAATATTTGGCAGCCATCAAATAAATTATTTTGCATTCAAATAACTTGCATACCTTTAAATATTATTAGGATTTCTGAGAGGTATTCAAAATACTTTCAAATATTATGTTTTTCTGAGACCTGTATTTGAATATCAAAGAAACTAGTTGCCTTTTAGTTGAAACTCTATATAATAATAATAATAATAATAATAATAATATATAATAATATATAATAATAATAATAATAATAATATGCCATTTAGCAGACGCTTTTATCCAAAGCGACTTACAGTCATGCGTGCATACATTTTTGTGTATGGGTGGTCCCGGGGATCGAACCCACTACCTTGGCGTTACAAGCGCCGTGCTCTACCAGCTGAGCTATATTCTCTATATAAACTCTATATAAACTATATTCTCTAAATAAACTCTATATAAACTATATTCTCTATATAAACTCTATATAAACTATATTCTCTAAATAAACTATATTCTCTATATGTCACGAGTTGCTAAGCCAGAACCCAGAAGCAGACCAGGACAAGGTAAGTTGAAACGAAGGTGAGTGTTTATTTACAAGTTCAAGAGTGATGCTGAATAATCCAGGAACAGAGCGGGCGGCGTTGATTAGTTGTTGGGGGTGCAGTGGTTGATCCCATCCTGGGCGGCAGCCGCCGACCACCAGGCAGAGGTTGGATGAAGGTTCCGGACGGGTGACTGCAGATGGAACAAAACGGGGTAAGTAAGCAACAAACCAACAAGGTGCAAAAACAACAAAACTAACGCTAGGCTCTAAGACTGATACTCTGGTAAACCTACTGTTCATGGCTAACGATCCGGCAGGGAATGGATGTTAGGCCAGAGCCTAAGAAGGGTGATGATCAGGACCAGGTGTGCAGATTGCTGATGGGATGCAGGTGCGGAAATCAAGAGAGCTCCCGGAGCGTTCCAGAACCCTCGGGAAACTGGAGATCACGAACATAACAACTAGTCCACAGACAGGACCCGACTCAGACTGCCGGGATCGTTACAGTACCCCCCCTCCGACGAACGCCACCGGGCGGACTCCCGGAGCGCCAGGATGGAGGCGGTAGAAGTCACTGATGAGGTCAGCATCTAGGACCTGTCGCCGCGGAATCCAACTCCTCTCCTCAGGACCATACCCCTCCCAGTCCACGAGATACTGAAACCCCGGCCCCGCCGTCTGGAATCCATGATGCGACGCACCGTGTAGGCAGGACCACCTCCGATCATCCGAGGAGGAGGAGGAGGAGGCGGAGGAGGCAACAGAGGACTGAGGAAAACAGGCTTGAGGCAGGAGACATGAAAGGTGGGATGGACTCTGAGCGTCCTCGGGAGTTTGAGTCGAACTGCCACCGGATTGATCACCTTCTCCACCACAAACGGACCAATGAACTTCGGTAACAACTTCCTAGACTCAGTCCGTAAAGGAAGATCCCGTGTGGCCAACCAGACCCTATCTCCGATGGTGTAGGTGGGAGCGGGGATCCGGCGACGATTCGCCTGGAGCTGATACCGGTCCGAAACTCTAAGGAGTGCTTTTCTGGCCCGATGCCAGGTCCGGTGGCAACGACGAATATGGACCTGAACAGAAGGCACTGAGAGCTCCTTCTCCTGAGAAGGGAACAAGGGAGGTTGGTAGCCATACAGGCACTGGAAGGGAGACATCCCAGTGGCAGATGTAGGGAGAGTATTGTGGGCATACTCAACCCAAGGCAACTGAGAGACCCAGGAGGTGGGGTTGGAAGAGGCCAGACAGCGTAGCGTGGATTCCATCTTCTGGTTGGCTCTCTCCGCCTGACCATTAGATTGGGGGTGAAAACCAGATGTGAGACTGACTGTAGCTCCAATGGCCAAACAGAAGGACTTCCAGACAGCAGAGGTAAACTGAGGGCCACGGTCGGAAACGATATCACTGGGCAACCCGTGGACCCTGAAAACCTCCCTAACCAGGATCTCGGACGTCTCCGAGGCAGAGGGAAGCTTGGCAATAGGCACAAAGTGGGCGAACTTGCTGAATCTGTCCACGATAGTCAGAACGACCGTGTTCCCATCAGAAGCGGGCAACCCAGTGACAAAGTCCAGGGCCAGATGCGACCATGGTCGCGGGGAATAGGAAGGGGGTGAAGTAGTCCAGAGCTGGGCCGATTGGTACTCTTATTCTGCGCACACACTGGACAGGCAGCAACATAACCCCGAGTATCCTCGGCCATGGCAGGCCACCAAAAACGTCTGCGAAGAAACGCCATTGTCCGAGCCACGCCAGGGTGACAAGCCATCTTGCTGGCGTGGGACCATTTGAGGACAGCAGGACGAACCGACTCAGGCACAAACAACCGACCGGGTGGACCGTTACCGGGACCGGGCTGAGTCCGAAGGGCCGCCAGCACCTCCTCCTCAATCTTCCACATAACTGCTCCCACGACGCAGTTCGGGGGAGAATTGTCTCGGTCTTGGACCCACTCTCCTCCGTCTTGGAGAACATCCGGGACAAGGCGTCCGCCTTGCCGTTCTTAGATCCAGGTCGGAACGTCAGGGAAAACTTGAATCGTCCGAAAAACAACGCCCACCTGGCCTGACGGGAGTTGAGACGTTTAGCCGATTGCACGTAAGCAAGATTCTTGTGGTCAGTCCAGACAATAAACGGTTGCTCCGCCCCCTCCAACCAGTGGCGCCACTCCTCCAAGGCAAGTTTCACCGCGAGAAGCTCCCGGTTACCCACATCGTAATTCCTCTCCGCAGGCGAAAGGCGACGAGAGTAGTAGGCGCAGGGATGGAGTTTACTGTCCGTGGAGCATCGCTGCGACAGGATGGCGCCAACTCCCACATCAGACGCGTCCCACTTCAACGACGAACTGACGGGCCGTGTCCGGTTGAGAGAGAATCGGTGCGTTGGTGAATCGCCTCTTCAAATCCAGAAACGCTCGATCCGCCTCCGGATTCCACTTGAAGGTCCTGATACTGGAAGTCAAGGCAGTTAACGGAGCGGCCACACGGCTGTAATCCCGGATGAATCTGCGGTAGAAATTTGCAAACCCCAAAAATCTCTGGAGCTGCAATCTCGTACCGGGCTGGGCCCATTCCAGAACCGCTCTAACCTTCTCCTGGTCCATCCTAATCTCTCCCCTGGAGATGATGTACCCGAGAAAGGATGTCGTGTGGGCGTGAAACTCGCACTTCTCGGCCTTCACGAACAGGCGATTCTCCAACAATCGCTGCAGAACCTGCCGGACATGCTGGACGTGGTCGGAAGGTTCCTTCGAGAAGATCAGAATGTCATCCAGGTAAACAAACACAAAGAGACCGATCATATCTCTCAGGACGTCGTTCACCATACTCTGGAATACCGCTGGAGCATTGGTCAGTCCAAACGGCATCACCTGATACCGAAGTGACCCATCGGTGTATTGAAACCCGTCAACCACTCGTCCCCCTCTCTGATCCGGACCATGTGATACGCATTGCGTAGGTCTAGCTTGGTGAACACCGTAGCACCCTGTAAGGAGTCGAAGGCAGAACTCATCAAGGGCAGGGGATACTTGTTCTTGACCGTGATGTCATTCAACCCCCCGATAATCAATACACGGTCGAAGAGAGCCATCCTTCTTACCCACAAAGAAGAATCCTGCCCCCAGGGGTGATGACGAGGACGAACGAGACCAGCAGCTAGGGACTCCTTGATGTAGGTCTCCAAAGCCTCACGTTCAGGTCGGGAGATACTGTATAACCTTCCCTTGGGGTAGACAGCTCCAGGGAACAGGTTGATGGCACAATCATAGGGTCGGTGGGGGAGGAGTGACAGAGCCTTCTGCTTACTGGAAAACTTCCCCCAAATCGTGATATGTCTCGGGAACCAGGGACAAATCTGGGGGTTTAGCCTCAATCACCTGACTGGGAACCGAATGGGGGCAGGCAGTCTTGAGACAGTTAGCATGACAATCAAGGCTCCAACTTCGTTACCTTGCCCGTCACCCAATCGAACGATGGGATTGTGTTCCTTCAGCCAGGGGTATCCAAGGACCAGAGGAACCTGGGAAGACGGCAGAATGAAGAATGAAATCATCTCAGAATGATTCCCCGACAACCGCATCTTAACCGGTTCAGTCCTCATCGTGATACGTGCCAGACTACTGCCGTCCAGAGTGGTAGCTTCAATGGCTTCCGGCAATTGCTCCTTGGAAAGCCCCAGCTGTTCCACCAACTCGGCATCTAGAAAGCTTCCATCGGCACCTGAATCGACAAAAGCGTTAATCGCTAAGCTCTGATTCCTGTTCATAAGGGTAGCCGGGAAACGGGGTCTGACAGAGGTATTGAGAGGTCGAAACTGGCTCGCTAAAAGTCCTCCCAACTTTAGCGAGCCGCGCAGTTTGACGACCCGACTGGAACCTGAGAAGCTGATCGGTTGGGACGGAGCCCATTGCTTCTCCCTCCTTCGCTCTCGGACTCGATTATCCACCCGAATAGACAAGGCTACCAAGCTGTCCAGGTCACTAGACTCGGATAGGAGATCAACTCATCCTTGAGCTGCTCCGACAGACCCTGGTAAAAGGCCGCTTGCAGAGCCTCCTCATTCCACCCACTCTCCACAGCCAACGTCTTGAACTCGATCACGAAGTCGGCCACGCTGCGAGTTCCTTGGCGAAGCGAAAACAGGCGCCTAGCTGCGTCCCTCCCTCGGACGGAATGGTCGAAGAGCTTCCTCATCTCGGCCGTGAACCCCTGGTATGAAGCCATGCAGGGATCCTGTCGTTCCCAAACGGCTGAAGCCCACTCCAGCGCTCGACCACGCAGCAACTCAATCACAAAGGCTATCCTAGCCTTGTCTGTGGCATAAGAGTAGGGCTGTAGATCGAACACTAATCCACACTGCATAAGGAAGGAACGGCATCTTCCCAGCTCCCCCTCATATTTATCCGGTGTCGGAACCTTGGGCTCACGGAAGGACACAGCTTCAGAAGCGGCAGGCGAGATGGGTGAAACCGGTAGTGGATCTTCCACCGGACACTTGCGTTGGTTCTGGACCTCCGTCAGACCGGTAGAAAGGTTCCGAACTGACAACGCGATCTCCTGTAGTACCGTGCTATGATGGCCCAACATCTTCTCCTGCTGGGTAATGGCATGGCGAACAGAGTCCAGGTCCGCTGGGTTCATTACTGGCCGGATCGTTCTGTCACGAGTTGCTAAGCCAGAACCCAGAAGCAGACCAGGACAAGGTAAGTTGAAACGAAGGTGAGTGTTTATTTACAAGTTCAAGAGTGATGCTGAATAATCCAGGGAACAGAGCGGGCGGCGTTGATTAGTTGTTGGGGGTGCAGTGGTTGATCCCATCCTGGGTCGGCAGCCGCCGACCACCAGGCAGAGGTTGGATGAAGGTTCCGGGACGGGTGACTGCAGATGGAACAAAAACGGGGGTAAGTAAGCAACAAACCAACAAGGTGCAAAAACAACAAAACTAACGCTAGGCTCTAAGACTGATACTCTGGTAAACCTACTGTTCATGGCTAACGATCCGGCAGGGAATGGATGTTAGGCCAGAGCCTAAGAAGGGTGATGATCAGGACCAGGTGTGCAGATTGCTGATGGGATGCAGGTGCGGAAATCAAGAGAGCTCCCGGAGCGTTCCAGAACCCTCGGGAAACTGGAGATCACGAACATAACAACTAGTCCACAGACAGGACCCGACTCAGACTGCCGGGATCGTTACACTATATAAACTCTATATAAACTATATTCTCTAAATAAACTCTATATAAACTATATTCTCTATATAAACTCTATATAAACTATATTCTCTAAATAAACTCTATATAAACTATATTCTCTATATAAACTATATATAAACTATATTCTCTAAATAAACTCTATATAAACTATATTCTCTATATAAACTATATTCTCTATATAAACAATATTCTCTATATAAAATACATTCTCCATATAAACTATATTCTTTATATAAACTCTATATAAATATCATTTTCTATATAAACTCTACTTAAACTACATTCTCTTTATAAACTCTATCTAAACATTATTCTCTATATTAACTCTATATCAACATTATTCTCTATTTAAACTCTATATCAACATTATTCTCTATATAAACTATATTCTCTATATAAACTATATTCTCTATATAAACTATATTCTCTATATAAACTATATTCTCTATATAAACTCTATATAAAGTCGAAAAACATCCAGAATCTCACAGTATCCCTTTAATGTACCTGTAAATACTTTCTTCCAGAGACTACATGACCTCTACAGTCGGCTCGGGGATTCAAACCAGTGCACTTTCGGTTACTGGCCCAACGCTCTTCACCACCAGGCTAACTGACACCCAAATGGATTAGAGATGGACCCGGAATCCCGTAAAATCCCCAGGGCTCTGGAGGAGAGCAGCTGTGCCTCTGTCCAGCACCAGCACCACAGGAGCTGCTGCACCTACCAGCCTAGAGAATGCTGCTCAGCCCACCCTGGCCAAGGGGTCTATCTGTCTGCCCTTGGGAATGACAAAGACAAAGTATACAATGTGTCTCAAATGGCACCCTATTTCCTCATGGTTAAATTACTGCACTACTTTTGACCAGGGTCCATAAGGCTCTGGTCAACAGTAGTGCACTACATAGGGAATAGGGCGCCATTTGGGATACAACCATACTGTTGTTGTCTGAGAGCGGAGATTGGGCGACTCTGTGACTTTGACGAGACAGATCTAATTTTATAGGCACTGTTAAAAAAAGAAAACAACATGGTTCCATTTAAATGCGTTTGTTTTATTGACTAAAAAGTAAACAAATGTGCTAATAACGCCCAAATGTTTCAAATTAAGGGGAGATTGCTTCATAAAAGGATTTGTAAAGGTTCTGTAGTAAAGGTTGAAAGCACTTTACTACTTGTTACGGTGTGTCCTATATCAAGAGGATAACAATGATTAAAGCTAAAAACAATCTTTATAAAAACTGAAATGACTCAGATCTTCCCCTTTCTGAAATAGTACATAAAGAAAAGACACACTAAAAGAAAAGACTACAGACACAGCACCACATGCTGCTAAAGCCTAATGTAATTCAGACACAGCACCACATGCTGCTAAAGCCTAGTGTAATTCATACACAGCACCACATGCTGCTAAAGCCTAGTGTAATTCATACACAGCACCACATGCTGCTAAAGCCTAGTGTAATTCATACACAGCACCACATGCCGCTAAAGACTAGTGTAATTCATACACAGCACCACATGCTGCTAAAGCCTAGTGTAATTCATACACAGCACCACATGCTGCTAAAGCCTAGTGTAATTCATACACAGCACCACATGCTGCTAAAGCCTAGTGTAATTCATACACAGCACCACATGCTGCTAAAGCCTAGTGTAATTCAGACACAGCACCACATGCTGCTAAAGCCTAGTGTAATTCATACACAGCACCACATGCTGCTAAAGCCTAGTGTAATTCATACACAGCACCACATGCTGCTAAAGCCTAGTGTAATTCATACACAGCACCACATGCTGCTAAAGCCAAGTGTAATTCATACACAGCACCATATGCCGCTAAAGACTAGTGTAATTCATGGCATATTTGCTGGCTTTTAATCATTCACTGTAAGCATTACAATTGGGGTTATTATATTTGGTTATTATATCTAATTGTTGCCATGGCATAATCAGTGCTGCAATATGGGAGCTTTTGTGTTCTCACAAATTACTATGCAAGGGTGAATGTAGGAGTGCAGGGTTAACATGGTGTATTGCTGTGTCTGTGTGTGTATGTGTGTGTGTGTGTGTGTGTGTGTGTGTGTGTGTGTGTGTATGCGTGTGTGTGTATGTGTGTTTGTGTGTGTGTTTGTGTGTGTGTGTGCATTGCATGCGTGCACATATGTGTATGCTATGCCGTGCATGCATGCTCGACATGTGCAGTCGCAATTGTGAGTGTGATCGAATGGATGTGTGTGTGTGTGTGTGTGTAGAGAAAGAGAGGGAGAGAGAGAGAGAGAGAGAGAGAGAGAGAGAGAGAGAGAGAGAGAGAGAGAGAGAGAGAGAGAGAGAGAGAGAGAGAGAGAGAAGGGGGGGAGAGAGAGAGAGAGAGAGAGAGAGAGAGAGAGAGAGAGAGAGAGAGAGAGAGAGAGAGAGAGAGAGAGAGAGAGAGAGAGAGAGAGAGAGAGAAAGAAAGAAAGAAAGAAAGAAAGAAAGAAAGAAAGAAAGAAAGAAAGAAAGAAAGAAAGAAAGAAAGAAAGAAAGAAAGAAAGAAGAAAGAAAGAAAGAAAGAGAGAATCTGTACTGTGAAAATATCACTTAAACCTACTAAAATAAAACCTTATACAATATAGCCTAGTCATAACCATGAGAACATAGATTTCAAATTCAACTGTCATAAAAACTTATCTGAAAATCACTGCAGTTCATGTGAAACAATAGGCAGTGATTTGTGATGAAGACCTGACACCAATTGTTATGAGAAATGGAATAAGCCATGTTTATGACGTAAGCTCTTTGAGATATAAAGTTGATGCTGTACTTCAGCCCAGACTCATAACATGGCTCTCTCTGAACCAACATATTGACTGTGCTGTTCAACATAATCATATTCCAATAACTACATGGCTCTGAACCAACATATTGACTGTGCTGTTCAACATAATCATATTCCAATAACTACACATAAGCAATAAGGCCAGAGGGGGTGTGGTATATGGCCAATATACCACGGCTAAGGGCTGTTCTAAAGCACGACGCAACGTGGAGTGCCTGGATACAGCCATTACCCGTGGTATATTGGCCATATACCACAAACCCCCGAGGAGCCTTATTGCTATTATAAACTGGTTACCAACGTAATTAGGTCAGTACAAATAAATGTTTTGTCATACACGTGGTATACGGTCTGATATACCACGTCTGTCAGCCAATCAGCATTCAGGGCTCGAACCACCCAGTTTATAATTATAGATAACCACTGAGTGAGATTGCAGGTAATGGCCTTC
>NW_025537965.1:0-25052 GCF_020615455.1 Coregonus clupeaformis | reverse complement strand
TACCTGGATGACATTCTGATCTTTCTCGAAGGAACCTTCACCACGTCCGAGCATGTCCGGCAGGTTCTGCAGCGATTGTTGGAGAATCGCCTGTTCGTGGAAGGCCGGGAAGTGCGAGTTTCACGCCCACACGAAGACATCCTTTCTCGGGTACATCATCTCCAGGGGGAGAGATTAGGATGACCAGGGAGAAGGTTAAGAGCGGTTCTGGAATGGGCCCAGCCCGTCAGACGGAGACGCAGCTCCAGAGATTTTGGGGGTTTGTGATTTCACCGCAGAGATTCATCCGGGGATTACAGCCGTGTGCTCCGTTAACTGCCTGACTTCCAGTATCAGGACCTTCAAGTGGAACTGAGGCGGATCGAACGTTTCGGGATTTGAAGAGGCGATTCACCAACGCATGCCGATTCTCTCTCAACCGGACACGGCCCAGTCAGTTCGTCGTTGAAGTGGACGCGCTCTGATGTGGGAGTTGGCGCCATCCTGTCGCCGCGATGCTCCACGGACAGTAAACTCCATCCCTGCGCCTACTACTCTCGCCCACTTTCGCCTGCGGAGAGGAATTACGTGTGGGTAACCGGGAGCTTCCTTAGTGAAACTTGCCTTGGAGGAGGGCGCCACTGGTTGGAGGGGGCGGGAGCAACCGTTTATTGTCTGGACTGACCACAAGAATCTTGCTTACGTGCAATCGGCTAAACGTCTCAACTCCCGTCAGGCCAGGTGGGCGTTGTTTTTCGGACGATTCAAGTTTTCCCTGACGTTCCGACCTGGATCTAAGAACGGCAAGGCGGAGCGCCTTGTCCCGGATGTTCTCCAAGACGGAGGGAGAGTGGGTCCAAGACCGGACTATTCCTCCCCCGGAACTGCGGTCGTGGAGCAGTTATGGGAAGATTGAGAGGAGGTGCTGGCGGCCCCTTCGGACTCAGCCCGTCCCGTAACGGTCCACCCGGTCGGGTTGTTTGTGCCTGAGTCGGTTCGTCCTGCTGTCCTCAAATGGTCCCACGCCAGCAAGATGGCTTGTCACCCTGGCGTGGCGCTCGGACAATGGCGTTTCTTCGCAGACGTTTTTGGTGGCCTGCCATGGCCGAGGATACTCGGGTTTTGTTGCTGCCTGTCCAGTGTGTGCGCGAGAATAAGAGTACCAAATCGGCCCAGCTCTGGACTACTTACCCCCTTCCTATTCCCCGGCGACCATGGTCGCATCTGGCCCTGGACTTCGTCACTGGGTTGCCCGCTTCTGAGGGGAACACTCGTTCTGACTATCGTGGACAGATTCAGCAAGTTCGCCACTTTGTGCCAATTGCCAAGCTTCCTCTGCCTCGGAGACGTCCGAGATCCTGGTTAAGGAGGTTTTCTGGGTCCACGGTTTGCCCAGTGATATCGTTTCGACCGTGGCCCTCAGTTTACCTCTGCTGTCTGGAAGTCCTTCTGTTTGGCCATTGGAGCTACAGTCAGTCTCACATCTGGTTTTCACCCCCAATCCAATGGTCAGGGCGGAGAGGCCAACCAGAAGATGGAATCCACGCTACGCTGTCTGGTCTCTTCCAACCCCACCTCCTGGGTCTCTCAGTTGCCTTGGGTTGAGTATGCCCACAATACTCCCCCTACATCTGCCACTGGGATGTCTCCCTTCCAGTGCCTGTATGGCTACCTAACCTCCCCTGTTCCCTTCTCAGGAGAAGGAGCTCTCGTGCCTTCTGTTCAGGCCCATATTCGTCGTGCCACCGGACCTGGCATCGGGCCAGAAAGGCACTCTTTAGAGTTTCGGATCGGTATCGCTCCAGGCGAATCGTCGCGGATCCCCGCTCCCACCTATACCATCGGAGATAGGGTTTGGTTGGCCACACGGGATCTTCCGTACGGACTGAGTTTAGGAAGTTGTTACCGGTTCATTGGTCCGTTTGTGGTGGAGAAGGTGATCAATCCAGGGTAGTTCGACTCAAACTACCGAGGACGCTCAGAGTCCATCCCACCTTTCATGTCTCCTGCCTCAAGCCTGTCTTCCTCAGTCCTCTGTTTGCCTCCTCCGCCTCCTCCTCCTCCTCCTCGGATGATCGGAGGTGGTCCTGCCACACGGTGCGTCATCATGGATTCCAGACAGCGGGGCCGGGGTTTCCATCTCGTGGGACTGGGAGGGGTATCGGTCCTGAAGAGAGGAGTTGATTCGTGGCTGACAGGTCCTAGATGCTGACCTCATCAGTGACTTCTACCGCCTCCATCCTGGCGCTCCGGGAGTCCGCCCGGTGGCCTTGGAGGGGGGGGTACTGTAAACCGATCCCGGCAGTCTGAGTCGGGTCCTGTCTGTGACTAGTTTTTTTTCTGTTCGTGATCTCCAGTTTCCCGAGGGTTCGGGAACGCTTCGGGAGCTCTCTCTTGATTTCCCGCACCCTGCATCCCATCAGCAATCTGCACACCTGGCCCGATACCATCACCCTTCTTAGGCTCTGGCCTAACATCCAGTCCCTGCCGGATCGTTAGCCATGAACAGTAGGTTACCAGAGTATCAGTCTTAGAGCCCAGCGTTAGTTTTGTTGTTTTTGCACCGTGTTGGTTTGTTGCTTACTTACCCCGTTTTTGTTCCATCTGCAGTCACCCGTCCGAACCTTCATCCAACCTCTGCCTGGTGGTCGGCGGCTGCCCATGGATGGGGATCAACCACTGCACCCCCAACAACTAATCAACGCCGCCCACGCTCTGTTCCCTGGATTATTCAGCATCACTCTTGAATTTGTAATAAACACTCACCTTCGTTTCAACTTACCTTGTCCTGGTCTGCTTCTGGGTTCTGGCTTAGCAACTCGTGACACACAGTTGATTTCTTCAAACCAAGCTGCTTACCTATTGCAGATTCAGGCTTCCCAGCCTGGTGCAGGTCTACCATTTTGTTTCTGGTGTCCTTTGACAGCTCTTTGGTCTTGGCCATAGTGGAGTTTGGAGTGTGACTGTTTGAGGTTGGGACAGGGTGTCTTTATACTGATAACAAGTTCGAAACAGGTGCCATTAATATAGGTAATGAGTGGAGAAACAGAGGAGCCTCTTAAAGAAGAAGTTACAGGTCTGTGAGAGCCAGAAATCTTGCTTGTTTGTAGGTGACCAAATACTTATTTTCCACCATAATTTGCAAAATAAATTCATTAAAATCCTACAATGTGATATTCTGGATTTTTTTTCTCAATTTGTCTGTCATAGTTGACGTTACCTATGAGGAAAATTACAGGCCTCTCTCATCTTTTTAAGTGGGAGAGAACTTGCAAAATTGGTGGCTGACTAAATACTTTTTTTTCCCCACTGTATATACAGGGGGTACTGGTACAGAGTGAATGTGCAGGGGCACTGGTTTGTCGAGGTAGACAAAACATATGTCGTAAATGGACCGGACCAAGGATATCCCGCATTTCCTTATCCAGCTCAGGGTAGGGCACTTTCTAAGCGCATCTTTATCATTGGATTATGGATGCTACTCCCTGGCATATGATAGCAATGGACAAGGGTTGCCTGGTGGTGTGCGTACCACAGTTCGCTGTTTGTTTGAGCCTTGGGCTGCCTTGGGGTGAGACAGTGCGTGAAGTGCACATGATCAGTTTTCTGCCATGGGGTGGGAAGATTTGCCGTTTTAAAGCACATTTCCTGCAATTCCTACACATTTGCCATGGGACAGAGAGAAATTGTTGCAATTTCAAAGCTAATTTCGTGCAATTTTATACATTTTGCCTTGGGACGGAGAGAACATTTGCAGTTTTCAAGTTATTTTCCTGCAGTTCTACACATTTTGCTATGGAGTGGAGAGACATTTTAGAAGTTTTAAAAAGCAAATGTCCTGTGATTTATGCCATGTTCCTACGATATCTGAGTGAGAGAGAATAACTAAATCAATGGGGTCCCCCTGAAGGTCAGGGCCCCTGAGCACGTGCCGATGCCTGTTCGGTAATTCGGTCATGATTACTACAAGGTTTAAATAGCTGGCTAGACTAACTTTACCTAGCAATCTAAAACATTTTAGCTGACATGGGCTAATTGACTGACTGTTAGCATAAAAATAGAAAACTTCGATGCAAACAGTAAGTTGAGACCCCGACTGAGTTGGGTGGGGGTCCCTTAGCGACACGGGGCCGTAGCGGCCCCTAATGTTGCTTATTGTTAGGGCCAGCCCGGTTAACTTGCTTCAAGCCATACCCACAACTTATTACCTAACTGTAACTTTTCCAAGGTTCATGAGTCTTAGTCATAATTTTTCACATGTGCATGAGCCCTGCAGTGTGGTCTCACATTTTAGCTGGTCTCACATTTGATGGCATAATATGATGTTTGATGGCAGACTTACAATCAAGGCTGCAATCGACCTCTGTTCAAATAATAAGACATTCTAACAATGTGCTTATGCTAAATGGTTTTCAGACAAAGTGGCAAGTCACCAGTAATACCTCATTGATTGTTCAGTCAGTTCGCCAATGTCTTTAGTTTCTCTTCACATAAGAAAGAGATCATATTATCAAAAAGCTATTTTATCAGCAATACCTCATTTGCACCACTGGGGTAACTACACTTTGGTACAACGGCCAATTGTTTTGAGCTCAGATCAATACTAATGTATAGTGTCCATTTGTTCCAACAGAACAATAAATGCTTGGTCTGTTAAACAGAAATGAAACCAAGAGATAAAACCTCTGATTGGTTTTTCTACATCACTGCTTTCTCATTAAACAATTTCGTCTAGCAGCAATCTCCGGGCGGGTGGGATCTGTACTCACACAAACACAGAGAAAGACCTTTCCCACTGGGCACAGACGTCAGTTCAACGTCTAGTTTTGATTTACATTTGGTGAGATGTGAACTAAAGTGAAGTCAACAAAAATGTTAGCATGTCATTGGATTTAGGTTAAAAATGAAATGCCCTTACGTTGATTACTTTTTGCAAATCCAATCAGTTTTTCATGTTGATTCAACATCATCACATAGATCTTTTGGGGTTGAAATGCGGAAACAATGTTGATTCAACAAGTTTTTGCCCAGTGGTTTGTGTTTTGTCTTCATTTATTTATATATTTCTCTAAGAAAAAAATAAAATATATATTCCAGCTTCCAGTGGGAGCCCAAAGTGGAAACTCATTAACCGGTGCTTCTCAACCGATAAAGCAAACAGGGCCATCTCAGGCTGTATCCCGAGTGGCGCAGTGGTCTAAGGCACTACAGCTGCAGTGCTAGCTGTGCCACTAGAGATCCTGGTTCGAATCCAGGCTCTGTCGTAACTCCGGGTCACGACCGAGAGACCCATGGGGCGGCGCACAATTGGTCCAGGGTAGTGGAGGGAATGGCTGGCAGGGTGTAGCTCAGTTGGTAGAGCATGGCGTTTGCAACGCCAGGGTTGTGGGTTTGATTCCCACGGGGGCCAGTATAAAATTATGTATGCACTCACTAACGGCAAGTTGCTCTGGAGATAAGGCTCTGTAGAAGGGTCGAGAGTAGTGCACTACTTTTGACCAGGACCCATAGAGCTCTGGGCAAATGTAGAGCACAGTATAGGGAATACAGTAGGTCGCTATGGGCCTTGGTCAAAAGTAGTGCACTATATAGAAAATAGGTGCCTTTTGGAACACAGCCTTAGTCTGCACTCAGAGTTCCAGTGGCACTACACTGTTGGAAAGTGAATAAGTGAATCAGTGCATATTGAGTAGTACAGAAGCCTGCAGTACATGAAGACCTTAGGTATGGTTTTATATTCTCCAAAGACTTTGGTCTCATTTATCTCTTGAATCTGAATTGATTCCCCACAAAAGCTCTATTCCACAGAAAGAAAAATCAGCCCCATTGAAATAAAACCCCACAAAGACTAGAAAAGTCTTGATTATGGATGTGGCTGCCACTGTATTGAAACCATTGGACGCAGTTTATCATGGGGCGACAGGTTCAGTACACATAATTGCTTTCTGTATCAGAAAGTAGGTTGGCCCTCTCTGAAGTCTTGTAGATCAAGCCCAATGCACTATTTTGTTTATAATGCCCTCTTGCAAAACTTCTGCCGTACCTTACCACATTCGTTAACCTACAGACGTACGAGCTACTGAGACCTGGTCTCAGAGATAACTAACTCTGGAGATCCCTTTCGGGCTCCACCAGGGTTGGAGTCAATTCCATTTAAATTCCAGTCAATTCAGGAGGTACACTGGAAATTTCAATGCCAATTATCTTCAATTCTTTTCAATGGGGAAAAATATGGAATTCGTAATTTAGTTTACTTTCTGAATAGACTGGAATTGAAATGGAACTGACCCCGACCCTGGTCTCCTCTGAGTTAGGTAGATCTGCGTTAGTTTTTTTGCACCGGTACTTGTGGAATGATCTCCAGAACTCTCTGAAGTTGGATGTTTTGGTGCCGCTAGGGCAGTTCAGACGGCTGGTTGATTACCTTTTACTGAGGAATGTGTTTGTTTTTTCATGATCCCAAAACTAGAATCTATTACAACCGAAATGCAAATACATGCTCAAACGCTCCTATCAGTATCCTTTGATTTTACAACCTGATGTTAGATGGTTCCTCACCTGAACGTAGTCTATGGGCCAGGAGAAACAGTAAACTGTGGTTCGTTTTCTTTAAACAGCCACTACAAACTAGCTAACAATCAATGGAAGTGACCCATGATATCAAAACGATAATTTTAACCATGTTTGGAGGCTATACAGTGTTTAAAAACTTATATTTTGGGTTCTGATGTCACATATACTCCCTCTCCAGCGTTCGAAGTCACCGGTCCTGGGATTCATCATTACGCCGCACCTGCACGTCATCATCAGGCACAACCTGGACTCAATCACCTTCCTGATTACCTCCCTATATATGTCACTCCCTTTGGTTCCTTCCCCCGAGGCGTTATTGATTCTGTTCATGTGTTTCATGTGGCTGCACGCTACTCATGTTTCTTGTTTTGTTCCTTGTTTTATTTATTGTTAAATTCACTCCCCTTTACGTGCTTCCCGACTCCCAGCGTACGTTACAGAATAACGCCTAACCAAAAGGGATGCATCAGGGGACTGTTTTTTGTTAGTGTAGGTGACGTCGTGTCCGGGGTGCCATAACCGGGGATGCCTCAGCTGGCTCGTCAGGCTTCGGTGCCTCAGCCGGGCATGTCAGGTTCACTTGGCCCGTCAAGCGTCCGTTGCCGAAGTCCACCGAGGATGCCTCAACTAGCTCTCAGGCTTCCATGCCTCAGCTGGCTCGTCAGGTTCCCCAAGAATATGTAGGCCTCGGCAGGCTCCCAAGCCTCAGCCGGCTCGTCAGCTTCCCATGCCTCAGCCGGCTCGACAGGTTCCCATGCCTCAGCCGGCTCGTCGGGGGTTCCCATGCTCCGCTCGACAGGTTCCATGCCTCAGCCCGGCTCGACAGGTTCCCATGCCTCGCCAGCTCGACAGGATCCCATGCCTCCGCTAGTTCAACAGGT
Organism: Coregonus clupeaformis; assembly: GCF_020615455.1. Classification (NCBI taxonomy): domain Eukaryota; kingdom Metazoa; phylum Chordata; class Actinopteri; order Salmoniformes; family Salmonidae; genus Coregonus; species Coregonus clupeaformis. The sequence continues at coordinate 17,619 of NW_025537965.1, read as the reverse complement.
TACGCACATCAGCGGGGACTGGGACCCGGCTCTAGGAGAAGTGACTGTTCCGCCCCCTGGTCCTCGGGACCGTCCCTCTGGTCGGCGTCATCCTGTGGTGCCTCGGCTGGCTCAACAGGTTCCAAGCGCCTCGGCTGGCTCAACAGGCTTCCACGCCTCATCCGCCTCTGGTCCTCGGACCGTCCCTCTGGTCAAGCGTTGTCAGCAGGCTGGAGCCGTACGTCAGGAGAGGGGTACTGTCACATATATTCCCTCTCCGAGATACGGTCCCTGGGATTCATCATTATGCGCACCTGCACGTCATCATCAGGCACACCTGGACTCAATCACCTTCCTGATTACTCCCTTTGGTTCCTTCCGAGGCGTTATTGATTCTTTTCCTGTGTTTCATGGCTGTACGCTACTCGTGTTTCTTGTTTTGTTCCTTGTTTTATTTATTATTAAATTCACTCCCTGTACTGCTTCCCGACTCCCAGCGTACTCGGTAGCATCTGATGGTATCGACAGTTGAACTAAGCTCATGAGGCATTCAATAAGTTATATTCTTCAAGAATCAATGGATGGCCTATATACATTAACCTCTTAAGGATCTGACCCTTTTTTTCAATTTTCTCCTCTAACTGCCTGTAGCTCAGGACCTGAAGCAAGGATATGCATATTCTTGATACAATTTGAAAGGAAACATTTTAAAGTTTGTGGAAATGTGTGAAATGAATGTAGGAGAATAACACATTAGATGTGGTAAAAGATAATACAAACAAAAAACATCGTTTTCTATTCATTTATTTTCATCATCTTTGAAATGCAGGAGAAAGGCCACAATATAATATTGCAGTTTAGGCGCAATTTAGATTTTGCCCACTAGATGGAATCAGTGTGTGTGCAAAGTTTCAGATTGATCCAGTGAAGCATGCAATACTTTATCATGTCTGCCCAAATGTACCAAATTGGTCAATTGATACATTTTCAAGTACATAACTACAGAGAACATACACAAATGTTATGGTAATACAAAAAAAGTTTACACACTCCCAGGAATGTCATACGTGATGGATCACTTAGCTTATACACTAACTTTCACATCTAGATGGCCGGGCGGGGTGGGTGTGGAGCCAGAGACAGCAGGGGTTCAAACTGTAGAATCAGTTCCTACATTTGAATATAACATTTATTTTATCAAACAAAACTATGCTACATTTTATCTCTGGGACCCTTAGGATGACTGAATGTAAGTACATTATTTACCTTCAGAGGTGAATGGATCAAACCAGTTGCCATGATATGTTTTTGTTGTTGTGCACTCTCCTCAAACAATAACATGGTGGTTTTTCATGTAATAGCTCCTGTAAATTGGACAGCACAGTTAGATTAACAAGAATTTAAGCTTTTAGCCCATATAAGACATGTCTATGTCCTGGAAAGTTTGCTGTTAACCTTAAATATTCATGCTAATCACATTAAGCCGCATGGTAAGCTCAACCGTCCCTGTCACAAGGGACACACCAATCCGTAGAGATTAATCCTATAAATCCAGAAATGGATGTAAGCAACCGGATTGCCACTTTAAAATGTGCAACATTTTGACATTTGCTCACATGCCCCTATCACCCCATATCTTTCTTATCTCTTCACGTGATGACTTACAAAGATGTTGCAAACCAAGCGGAACCCATCCAACTTGAAGGAGCTGCGCAGTTTTGCCTTGAAGAGAAATGGGCAAAATCCCAGTGGCTATATGTGTCAAGCTTATAGAGACATACCCGAGGAGACTTGCAGCTGTAATTGCTGCAAGGTGGCTCTCTAAAGTATTGACCTTTAGGGGGGTTGAATAGTTATGCCGCTCAAGTTTTCTGTTTTTTTAGTCTTATTTGTTGTTTGTTTCACAATAAAACATATTTTGCATCTTCAAAGTGGTAGGCATGTTGTGTAAATGAAATGATAAATGAAATGATACAAACCCTCCAAAATCAATTTTAATTCCAGGTTGTAAGGCAAAAAAATAGGTAAAATGCTAATGCTTTGCAAGCCACTGTATGCAGTGCATATCAACACAATTGCTAACTCAAGCTTTGAGTTTCTATGCAATCACACTGAAATAAGTTGGAATGATTTTCCTTTTGCTACAGTACCATCCTGAGCCTATGCAGAATCAGCCTCATCCTATTTGGCATTTATTCCACTTCTCCTTAACACCTTACTTGGTATCCACTGCCTGTGTGACAGAAAAACTATTAGAAAAGTCTACTATCTGGTGTGTAGTAGTTGCGTATGAATATCCCTTTATTTGAAGTACAAATAGAGAAGTAATAGCTTTGAGGATTAGTGCTGGGGATAATAATGGAATTGGGATAATGATCATTTGCAGCCCCAGTAAATGGTAAACCCAGCGACCCAATGAAGATTAGAAGTTTCACTGTGTAGTTTCATTTGCAAACACAGCTCACCATAAGACATATCGCACAGCTTGTGTGTGATATCTCTCAGAGAATAGGGGGAAAAATGGAATCATCTTGAATCGATGTCGTACACTCATAGAAAAAAGGGTTCCAAAACGGGTTCTTCGGCTGTCCGCGTAGAAGAACCCTTTTTGGTTCGAGACCCAAAAAGGTTATACCTGGAACCAAAAGGGTTCTACCTTCAACCAAAAAGGGTTCTTCAAAGGGGAAAGCCGAAGAACCTTTTAAGGTTCTAGATAGATAGCACCTTTTTTCTAAGATAATATACAGGTGCTGGGAATAACAATTACGGGCTTTTGTCCATCATGTTGACTATTAAAATATTCATAGAGCCATCATAATAGTTCCAATACATCTGTTTTATTCGTAATTATGGTTCCGTTCATGTGGGATCTAATTACCTCGTCTCTTCCCCTCAGACTCCACATTGACACCTTTGAACCCTTTAACACAAGCAAGTCTTCCAGTCTTGGATGACTTCCCTTGGATAAGGAGTCAGCCAATCTGCCTAAATTAATCCACCGGTTCAAGGTTGCAAGAGGTCCCCTGATGACAGAACTAGGAAGCATTACTCGGAGCTTGCTGATTTTCTCAAATAAAAATAACAAATCGTTTTCTGAACAGTTGAGGAAAACAAAGAGACGATATCCCCATGATAATTGTCCAATAAAGCTAGTCAGTGGATACATTCAACAAATCAGAGCAGTGAGTTGTTATTTTACGCAACAAATGACTGAGGAATAGCCAAAGGTCTAAAAAAGGCATATAGTTCCACCACTCCCTCACTCCTGGACAAATTCACCCACGTATGTATTATTGACTGTGTATTGTTTTGCTGAACTATTTCAACCAAGCTGGTTCAAACAGACTGCCAGTCTGGCCTGGCACAGGACATAAAGATCAAATCAAGCCTTATTTTGGTTGCCACATTTCCTATAATGTGTCAATATGTTTTACACACATGCGCTCTCTTTTCCTATCAAGTCAAAACTGGTAATTGCTGTGCTCCTAACATATTTAATGTTGATTTGCATAATTGATCCGTGAGCTTACATTTTGATCAACTAAGTAAAGTAAATGGTAATTGAATCTATGCAACCCTAACTAAAATCTTGCAGAACAGCCAGCTTCTCAATTGGGTTCTTGGGGAGAGTACTGAGATATCAAACTAGAGCGACTGGACGGAACCAGGGCGGATCCTCCTGGTAGCTCCACCTCTTTTTCTCTGCAAGTCTCAGGCAGGTCTATGGGCCAAATGTCCCCTTCCTTCCCAACATTCAAATTATGCCAGGTATACAGTGCCTTCAGAAAGTAGTCACACCCCTTGATTTTTTCCACATTTTGTTGTGTTACAACCGGAATTTAAAATGGATTAAATAGAGCTTTTGTATAACTGGCCTATACACATACCCATAATGTCAAAGTGGAATTCCTGTGATGAAAGCTGAAATGTCTTGGGTTAATAGGTATTCAACCCCTTAGTTATGGCAAGCCTAAAATAAGGTTTGGGAGTAAAAATGTGGTTTCACAAGTCACATAATAAGTTGCATGGACTCTCTGCAATAATAGTGTTTATTCTGAACCCCGTGGGCTCTAAACATCTAGGGTGGATGGACATGAGACCGTAACATAAATTCATGTGTAAATTATAAGTGTGGCATGGAATTAGTGAGAACAAATAAGACACAACTACCATGAACTAAAATCAAACACAAAGTGTTTATTTATGAACACACGGTGGGGTTTTGGAAAAAGGACTGACAGGACCCAAGAGAATGAAACAATGAGTGTAAAACCCCCTAAACTGATCTAGCCTGCCTGAAGAACTCGCTTAGCTACTGCTACCATACAAAAATACAGTGGGTGGTCCGCTCAGGTCTAACTGGTGTTTATAGACAGATTTCTTCCCTACGGGTAATGTACGCCCAAGGGCAACTAGCCTAAACCCCCTTTTCCCAACAAACAACACAAACTACTAAACAGGGTACTCAGCAATTAAATAAGTACCCAGGATACAACAGTATCCACACTCAGGTAAAGAAATATATTCTACTAATGTTACCAATAGGGTAACCAACAACTAAGTGCGTACACAACACACAGGACACCACCGTGTCCATACTCACATATGGCAAAAAGTCTCTCTCTCCTCCAACAAACACAAGTCTGGTTTTTATAAAATGGGATGTGTGATTGAACAAACGAATAACAGGTGGTGCAATTAACAGGAATGTTCACTGATTGGTCCAATCAGCAGACACCTCAACGACCACCAATCAGGAACATACAGGACACCTGTGATTAGGGCAGAAAGAGAGGAACACACAAAAACACAGGATACCTGTATCCGTAACGCTCCCCACCCTTAAAAGAGCAAACCAAAATGGTTTTACGACACACGTAATCACTCACAACTACACCCAAATTCACAAAATCATCCTATCGTGGATAACAAAAACCTAGATCATTACACACGAGACAAAGCATCTGCCAACACATTATCCAACCCCTTTTGAGAGGAATGGCCTCTGGGTACCTGGTGGCCACACACATAATTGTCAACATAAACTGGTTACCAGATTTTGTTTTTGGTGGTCGTCAACACAATCAACCATCACATGTTCGAATGGTTCACCTACTGGCCGGTATGGGACAAAGAGGCGGCGGGGGAAATAACCTGGTTCGGTTTCCCAACTACTTGACAGGTGTGGCAAGTCCGACAGAACTGAGCCACACTCTTGTTTTAAGCCAGGCCAAAAGAAATGTCGTAGAAAACCACGATCATAAGTCTTGGTGACTCCCAGATGTCCGGACCACTGGTGATTCATGATCCCGAGGGGATAAAACATTTTGTCGAAGGCTGTAGAATCACTATTTGGTAAACAGCATTCCAATCTCCTCCAAGCCAACATGGGATGTCCATTTACGCATGAGAGAGATTACCATCAATGAAGTATGCCATGTTTTTTCTTCTTTTCGCTCTTCCTCTGGAGACAACACTAGAAAAACATTTAGCCAGGCTAATGTCAACCTGTTGGTTAGCGATCAGCTGGCTCACGAAAGTAACTGGTAACTGTATGGCCTCAGCAACAAGTTCACATCCTTCTTCCTTTCTCTGGGCTGTTGGTCAGACTGCTAACTCCAGCTTACCAGAGGTAGCACCCTTGAACTATCCTCTGGGTCACACTCTCTACAATAGAATGTATGACAAACCTCTATCACTACCCACTTGTCGTGCTTGAGCTACGTGTGACAGCACAAGCGGGAACACATCTGGATAACCCTGTGCAGCTCCTCAGAGAGAGACTGGTCACTTTTATCCAATACCTCCAATATGGGTATTACCTTTCCTCCGGCAATATCGTTGCCCATTATAAATGTCACCCTTTTACTGGCAACATAGGACGTACGCCAACTCTGGAACAATCCACTGACTAACTCAGAGTGTACGTTCACGTGCAATGGTACTGGGACGAAACCCATTTCAATTCCTTGTACTAACACACTGGAACCACAATATGTATTATTAGACAAGGGCAACACATCAGCTAGTATGAACGACTGCATGCGCACAGTATCTCTGAGGATTCTAATTTGGTCGCTGAGACGCTACGATCATCTGATATAGAAACAAACCCCTCAAAATGAACGGTTCATAACTGTGGATCTGGAACAGGGACTTTCAAACCACACTCACTATGAGGCCCCTCTGTCTTGATTCCGGCCTTACAACCGTATGCTGAATCAGCCCAACACCCGTTGCGGCCTGGCGTGCTGAGGCATCCCCGGTTTGCTTTTAGAGAAAGCAATCATTAACCATATGTCCCACCTTATGACAATAGAAACAGTGACGCCACAATCTTTTAGGCGATGCTGTTGATGTACTGCTGGTCGACTAGGACTAAAAAGTTAGTAACTCCGCAGCCCTGCTCTCCGTACGAGCGAAAACACGCTCTTATGCGTCAACACAAACTCGTCTGCCAATACAGACGCTTCCGACAGTGAGGATACTTTCTGTTCGTTCAGATAAACTACAATGCGTTCCGGTAAGCAATTTTTAAACTCTTCGCTAACAAGATTAACTCCGTAGAGAGTTAAAATCAGTTACCTTACTAGCACTGTGCCTATTTGTCAAACAGATTTCCTTTGTCTCTAGCAAACTCCACATAAGTCTGAGTAGGAGACTTTTTATGAGACCTAAACCTCTGTCGATATGCCTCAGGAACAAGCTCATGGCACGAAGAACAGTAGCTTTGACCACGTCATGAATTAAACTGTCTTCAAGAGAGAGTAACGCTGCCAGAACCTCTTGGGCTTTACCTGTTAGTTTACACTGAAGTAATAGGCACCATACCTCTTGGGCCATTTCAATGCTACCACTATCCGTTCAAACACACTGAAATAGAATCAACCTCTGACTCCCTGAACACAGGTAGCCAAGGTGATCTGCCTACTAATATCAAAAGTAGCAGAACGACACAGCTGGAGAGGATGGCTCACTAGCAGGCATAGTATTAGCAGAGACTAACCTCGCTGTTTCTGCCTCTATTTCCATTTACGCCTCCAGTTCCATCTTTCTCCCGTTCTCCACTTGGCTCTCAGTTCTTGCCAATAAACCTCTGGCGTCTCCAGTTCTTGATCCCTCCGCGTCTCAGTTTATCTAGCCTGATTTGTGCCCGCTCTTCTTCCTCCATTTGCCGTTCAATACATCCATCCTAGCATCACTGTCAGTCAGTGGGAAGTGGTCATACGGAGGGCCAATGTGCCGGGCCTTAGCCCCTCGTCCTCAGACACTGATGGGCTTACAGGAACAGCCACCACCCCTCCCCTACAGAACCAGCAACTCAGGCCGCGTAACTCAAAGCACTTTCGCTCGCTCAACAATATTTCTTCCTGCTTCTCCTCTCATGCTTTCACTAAAACCCTTGATATCGTACAGAAAAGTGTCCCACCCAAAACCTGTAATCCACTCTCAATTCCTCAAAACCTCCACGTATTTTCCAAAATCTTCACTCAAAAATAGCCATCCTACTAGCAACACGGGCCATCGACTACTAAACACAAAAAAAAACAGAGTGAATTACGGCCCCAACTCAACACTGAACCACAGACACTTACTAATTTAGACATAGGAGTAGCATGGGATCCCAGACGAGCCCCCACTTTATGTTACGAACCCCGTGGCTCTAAACATCTAGGGTGGATGGACATGAGACCCGTGAACATAAATTCATGCAAATTATAAGTGTAACAGGGAACAGTGAGAACCAAAAATGACACACAACAACCATGACTGCCATCAAACACAAAGTATTTATTTCTGAACACACGGTAAGTTTGCGCTAAAAAGGGCGCTGAGCAGGACCCAAGAAATGAAACAATAGTGTAAAACCCCCTAAACTGATCTTGCCTGCCTCCAAGGAACTTAGGCTACTGCTACCATACAAAAATACAGTGGGTGGTCCGCTCCAGGTCTCACTAGTGTTTATAGACGAGTTCTTCCTACGGGTAATGTCGCCCAAGGCAACTCCAAGCTCTAAACTCCCCTTTTCCCAGAAAACACACAAAGCTACTAAACAGGGTACTCAGCAATTAAATAAGTGCACAGGATGCAACAGTATCCACACTCAGGTAAAGAAATATATTCTACTAATGTTACCAATAGGGTAACTACAACAACTTAGTACGTACACAACACACAGGACACCACCCGTGTCCATACTCAACACTATATGGCAAAAGTCTCTCTCTCTCTCACAACAAACACAAGTGACTGTTTTATATAATGGGATGTGATTGAAAACGAGTAACAGGTGGTGCAATCACGGGAATGTTCACTGATTGGTCCAATCATGCAGACACCTCAACGACCACCAATCAGAAACATACAGGACACCTGTGATTAGGGCAGGAAGAGTGAAACACACAAAAACACAGGAGTACCTGTATCCCGTAACAGTGTTTAACATTATTTTTGAATCAACTACCTCGATCTCTGTACCCAGACACATACAATTATCTGTGAATCCACTCAGTCGAGCAGTGAATTTCAAACAGAGATTCAACCCCAAAGACCGTGGAAGTTTCCAATGCTTTGCAAGAACACCTATTGGTGGTGGTAAAAAACAAAAAAGAAGCAGACATTGAATATACCTTGCATGGTGCATGGTGAAGTTGTTAATTACATGTTTTTGTTGGTGGTATCAACACACTCCAGTCACTTTTTCGGCATGAGAAGTTTAATGGCTGTGGAGTAGGAGAAAACTGAGGATGGACCAACAACATTATACTTACTCCACAATATTAACCCTAAATGACAGAGTGAAAACAGCCTGTACAGAATAAAAAATATTCCGATAACATGCATCCTGTTTGCAATAAGGTACTTAAAAGTAAAACTGCAAAAAATGTGGACAAAGAAATTAACTTTTTGTCCTGAATATAAAAGCATTATATTTGGGGCCAAATCCAACACAACACATCACTGGAGTACCACTCTTTTTATTTTTTCAAGCATGGTGGTGGCTGCATCATGTTACTGGTAATACTTATCATTGGCAGAAGGACTTTAGGATAACAAAATAAATATAATAGAAAAGCTAAGCACTAAGAAAAATCCTAAAATGATAACCTGTTTTCAGTCTTGCTTTCCAACAGCTAAAAACTGGATTCTAAGAAATGAGCCTAGGAAAAGGCTAGTAGAGTCAAAGCAGCAATACCTCACAAGGGCACAAACAGAAAGAACTGAACTAAATAAGGAGCTGATGAGACCAGGTAAGTAACTACCACAAGGTAAATCAATGAACAAAAACGAAAGACAGGGCTATGTTCAAGAACACAAAGAAACAGGGCTACGTATAAGAACACAAGGGTTGAACTAAAAGGAACAAATACAGAACCCCGCACCCCCAAGGAGCTCCTAATGACCCAACGGTACCGGAGGGTGGAGTGGCGGGCCTCATAACCTTCCCAGTCCACTATAAGTGATGCGACCTCTCAGGCGTGAATCAAGGGATGGCCTGAATGGCGTAGGGCAGGTTCCCCTTCCGACGTCCTACGGTGGGCACAAAGACTGCAGGTTGAGACTGGAGGATCGAGAGAACGACTGCAGGTGGCCCGGTTTTAACAGAGACACATGGAAGGACGAAGATCTTATACTGGCCGGGTAACTGGAGGCTGCGTGACAGGAATTGATCATGGGTTATCTTGAAGGGACAAACAAACGAGGACAGAACTTTTTTGCAGGGAGCGGAGACGGATATCTCTGGTAGAGAGCCACACACGCTGTCCAGGGTGAAAGAGTGGCGTCACTATGCCGAAACCAGTCATCGACAGCTGGGACAGTGCCAGGCTCCGCCTCCCAGGGAAACATTTGGGGTTGGTAACCAAGGACACACTGAAAAGGAATACAGGAGGGATGAATGCAGTGAGTGAGTTCTGGAGCATATCGGCCCCAAGGCCATATACACGACTCAGTCGTGTAGAGGAGCAGAACATTGTTGGCGGAGGTACTTCCCTATTTCTTGGTTCAGGCATTCTGTCTGCCCGTTGGTCTGGGGATGGTACACGGAGGAGAGGCTGAGGACGACCCCTAGTCGGTAAGCGACCCCCAGTCGGTCATAGACGGCTCGCCACACCCGGTAGACAAACTGGGGCCCGCGGTCAGTCAGAGACGATGTCCTCCGGAATTCCATACAGACGGAACACCTGTTGGAACATGCAGATGAAGTCGGAAGTTTACATACACCTTAGCCAAATACATTTAAACTCTGTTTTTCACAATTCCTGACATTTAATCCTAGTAAAAATTCCCTGTTTTAGGTCAGTTAGGATCACCACTTTATTTTAAGAATGTGAAATGTCAGAATAATAGTGGGTCAGAAGTTGGGTCAGAAGTTGGTCAGAAGTTTACATACACTCCATTAGTATATGGTAGCGTTGCCTTTACATTGTTTAACATGGGTCAAACGTTTCGGGTAGCCTTCCACAAGCTTCCCACAATAAGTTTAAGGAATTTTGGCCCATTCCTCCTGACAGAGCTGGTGTAACTGAGTCAGGTTTGTAGGCCTCCTTGCTCGCACATGCTTTTTCAGTTCTGCCCACAAATGTTCTATAGGATTGAGGTCAGGAACATGTTTTCGCAACAACAACAAAAAATACTATAGTAAGTGCCTATTAAGTGCCAAATTTCATCTTAAATCAGCCATACATCCCCTTGTGACTTTTTATTCCTGCCAAGAAGTTTCCTTTTGTTTGAAAGTTTGTTTCTTAAGTCCTTTGTTGTTGTTGTTGTAATGAATTCTGTACATTCATGTTTTTTTAAAAATAATATTTTAAACAACTTGCAAAAAATACACTGTATGACACTGTCAAGAATCGTTATGACCATCATAATCATATAAGCCAAAGCCAGATAGGCCTATCACGTACATGCTCTTATGTCAATCATCAGTCAAAAAGAGGGTGCCTTGTCCTGCTCCTGAAAGAGCATTGGGATAGGTGCATGTCTGACATCAATGTGTGCGCAATTACAATTATAATTGAATTTAATATGATACCTGTGCCATCACACATTGACTCTCTACTGGTGCCCCCTGTATATAGCATCGCTACTGTTATTTTACTGCTGCTCTTTAATTATTTGTTATTTATTTTTCTTTTAAATTGTTCTACTGCGGTTAAGGGCTTGTAAGTAAGCATTTCACTCTAAGGTCTACACCCGTTGTATTCGGAGCATGTGACAAATACAATTGTATTTTATTTGTTTAAAAAATGTTGTATAACATAAACATACTGTCAACAAGTAGGCTATGGTGTAATGGAATGTTTTGACTTGTGTGGTAGGTTTTGTGGGTTTTGACACTTTTATGTAGGTGTCATAACCAGCCATAAAGTAACTACCGTGGTAGGTTTTGTGGGTTTTGACACTCTTATGTAGCCATAAAGTAACACAATATAGGTCTAAATATACAGTATGTGTCATGAGAGTGTTATGACAAGTTATGTCAGCTGTTATGACATATTACGTCATGGTTATGACTGTGTCATAACATATTATGACGCTGAGTGTCAAGTAAAGTGTTACCGTTTTTTATTAAGTTCAACATGTTCTCATCTTGACATTAATGTTAAAAGTAGGTGAAATAAAACACATGTATTTTTCTCACCAAGTTACACTAACCAAAAGGGACTCATTTCGTGAAATGACCCAGCTAGATTTCATGCAGTGCTGGATAGGTCACAAATCAATGTGCCGTTTGGCATGCTGTTCAGAAGATACACCCATGAGGAGATTTAGGTGATTCCTTGCTGGTGGGTAGTTTCTGGGTCGTAACCACGATTTAAGCCAGTGTTTGAAGTAATACAGACATGAAAACTGCAGGGGTGTGCAAAGATAAGTTCCTGAGGTAGAACTGATTTTGCACATAAATATGGTATGGACTACTGAACTCAATCGTGGATTGCCACAATGATTAAAAATGAGAGAACATTAACTGTAAAGGGACAAGCTGTTACCTCCATGATTCCCATTTGCAGTTCTAGCAAAACCACCAAATAATTTTAAACATAAACGGATTCAATCGGAACCAATGCTTCACTTCACCTCCCAAACGTTGGAAGTCTTGACGCAGTCTATGCTCTTCCGCTTTTTATGACCTCGGCAGGCATTTTAGGGAAAGTGTACATACCTCTCCTGAGTTGGTCAGTTCTGAGATACTGGAGTAATCCAGTAATCCTGTCCAGGGGTTCTCAGCAGTGCTACCCACAGAATATCAGAGAGCATTCACAGAGGTCTTATTTTCACTCCACAAACAGATCAAAGGCTTGCACCACAAAAACGAAAAAGAGAAACCACTCCATAACTGAAAAACTTCAGTAAGTACATTAAAGGTGCACAACCCATTGTGACTCTGAAGAACCAAGAAGCTTACATCACCTTCAAATTCATGATTGGTATTTCACATGAACACTTTTCAGGAGTTTTGTTTATGTTGTGACTGTTTATTATAGAGATTAGCTTTAATGTATGTACACTGCGTCAAAAAAATAAGGGAACACTAAAATAACACATCCTAGATCTGAATGAATGAAATAATCTTATTAAATACTTTTTTCTTTACATAGTTGAATGTGCTGACAACAAAATCACACAAAAATTATCAATGGAAATCAAATTTATCAACCCATGGAGGTCTGGATTTAGAGTCACCCTCAAAATTAAAGTGGAAAACCACACTACAGGCTGGTCCAACTTTGATGTAATGTCATTAAAACAAGTCAAAATGAGGCTCAGTAGTGTGTGTGGCCTCCACGTGCCTGTATGACCTCCCTACAATGCCTGGGCATGCTCCTGATGAGGTGGCGGATGGTCTCCTGAGGGATCTCCTCCCAGACCTGGACTAAAGCATCCGCCAACTCCTGGACAGTCTGTGGTGCAACGTGGCGTTGGTGGATGAGCGAGACATGATGTCCCAGATGTGCTCCAATTGGATTCAGGTCTGGGGAACAGGGCGGGCAGTCCATAGCATCAATGCCTTCCTCTTGCAGGAACTGCTGACACACTCCAGCCACATGAGGTCTAGCATTGTCTTGCATTAGGAGGAACCCAGGGCCAACCGCACCAGCATATGGTCTCACAAGGGGTCTAGGGGTCATCTCGGTACCTAATGGCAGTCAAGCTACCTCTGGCGAGCACATGGAGGGATGTGCGGCCCCCCAAATACAAATTCCACCCCCACACCATGACTGACCCACCGCCAAACCGGTCATGCTGGGGAGGATGTTGCAGGCAGCAGGAACGTTCTCCACGGCAGATCTCCAGACTCTGTCACGTCTGTCACATGTGCTCAGTGTGAACCTGCTTTCATCTGTGAAGAGCACAGGGCGCCAGTGGCGCCGAATTTGCCAATCTTGGTGTTCTCTGGCAAAATGCCAAACGTCCTGCACTTGTGCTGTAAGCACAAAAAACCCCCACCTGTGGACGTCGGGCCCCTCATACCACCCTCATGGAGTCTGTTTCTGACCGTTTCAGCAGACACATGCACATTTGTGGCCTGCTGGAGGTCATTTTGCAGGGCTCTGGCAGTGCTCCTCCTGCTCCTCCTTGCACAAAGGCAGAGGTAGCAGTCCTGCTGCTGGGTTGTTGCCCCTCCTACGGCCTCCTCCACATCTCCTGATGTACTGGCCTGTCTCCTGGTAGCGCCTCCATGCTCTGGACACTACGCTGACAGACACAGCAAACCTTCTTGCCACAGCTCGCATTGATGTGCCATCCTGGATGAGCTAGCAGACTACCTGAGCCACTTGAGTGGGTTGTAGACTCCGTCTCATGCTACCACTAGAGTGAAAGCACCGACAGCATTCAAAAGTGACCAAAACATCACCAGGAAGCATAGGAACTGAGAAGTGGTCTGTGTTCACCACCTGCAAAACCAGTCCTTTATTGGGGATGTCTTACTATTGCCTATAATTTCCACCTGTTGTCTATTCCATTTGCACACTGCATGTGAAATGTATTGTCAATCAGTGTTGCTTCCTAAGTGGACAGTTTGATTTCACAGAAGTGTGATTGACTTGGACTTACATTTGTGTTGTTTAAGTGTTCCCTTTATTTTTTTGAGAGTGTATATCCAGCAGCTTTTTTTATTTAGAATTTGTCTCTATAGAGGTTATTTGTGTATTTGTGTGTTGTCACTTAGCCACTCCAGAACCATATTTCTCATACACTGGAGTGTACAAAAACATTATGAACATCTGCTCTTTCCATGACATAAACCGACTAAGAGTGAATCCAGGTAAAGCTATGATCCTATTGATCACCTGTTACATCACATCAATCAGTGTCTATGAAGGGGAGGAGACAGGTTGAAGAAGGATTTTAAGCCTTGAGAATAATGTGAGACATGGATTGTGTGTGCTTTGCCATTCAGAGGTGAATGGGCCGACACAAAATATTTAAGTGCCTTTGAACGGGGTATGGTAGTAGCTGCCAGAGCCTTAACGGTTTGAAGTGTGTCAAGAACTGCCTATCGCTGTCTGTGTTTTTCCACGCTCAACAGTTTCCCGTGTGTATCAAGAATGGTCCGGCCAGCCAAAGGATATCCAGCCAACTTGACACAACTGTGGGAAGCATTGGAGTCAACATGGGCCAGCATCCCTGTGGAATGCATTCGACACCTCACAAATTCCATGCCCTGACGAATTAAGGCTGCTCTGAAGGCAAAAGGTGTTCCTAATGTTTTTACACTCAGTGTATTTTATTTATTATTATTTTTATAATTGAATACCTTTCCACACCAGTTGAATTACAATGTACAATGTCCCTTTCTGACATTATCAAAAAACTATTGATCACCATCATTCGAGCTTGGGCAAATGATATGATTATTGTGTCAAACTTTACAATAGTATTTGGGGTACAGATCCATAGAATGTGAATGAATGAGAATATATGTAAAGCTTTTCTGAACCATGGTGGTTCATGGGGATTATTCTCATTGGTTGCCAAGTTTCAAAATCCTAAATACTATCATATTGAATTAATAAGTAGTAAACCCAGCAATGCCACACAGCGATCCCACTGCTTGCTTGCCTCTGAACCTAAGCAGGGTTAGTCCTTGTTGGTCCCTGGGATGGGATACCAGATGCTGCTGGAAGTGTTGTTGGAGGGCCAATAGAGAGGCACTTTTCCTCTGGTCTAAAATAAAATATCCAATACCCCAGGGCAGTGATTTGTGACATTGCCCTGTGTAGGATGCTGTTTTTCGGATGGGATTTAGACGGGTGTCCTGACTCTCTGTGGTCACCAAAGATCCCATGGCACCCCTTATTGTAAGAGTAAAGTGTGCCCAGTGTCCTAAATGGTCCCAATTTGGCCCTCATACCATCATGGCAACCTAATCATCCCCAGCTTCCAATTGGCTCATTCATCCCCCCTCCTCTCCCCTGTAACTATTCCCCAGGTCGTTGCTGTAAATGAGAATGTGTTGTCAGTCAACTTACCTGGTAAAATAAAAATGTATACAAAAAAACATGATTGTGAAATCCATTCTAATAATTAAATCATAAAAATTATGGTAAATTATTTTATCAGTTCAAATTACTATAATATCAATTATTATCTATCCAAATTAGAAGGAAAAAAAAAACATGGAATGGGAATTGACACTGAATGTAAAGGTAACTGCCAAAATAAAGGAAACACCAACATAAAGAGCCTTAATAGGTGTTAAGCCACCACGAGCCAGAACAGCTTCAATGCACCTTGCCAAAGATCTCACATGTGTCTGGAACTCTATTGAGGGGATGTGACACCATTCTTCCATGATAAATTCCATAATTTGGTGTTTTGTTGATGGTGGTGGAAAAGCTGTCCCAGGCGCCGCTCCCGAATCTCCCATAAGTGTTTCAATTTGGTTGAGATCTGGTGACTGAGACCTGGCTATGGTTTACACACATAGTTTTTATGCTCATCATACCATTTAGTGACCACTCGTGCCCTATAGATTGGGGCATTGTCATCCGATGGAGGCACTAGCCATGGTAGGCAAAATCAATGGCCTGCCCGATTATTTTTATATCATGACCCTAAGCATGATGGAATGTTAATTGCTTAATTAACTCTGGAACCACACTTGTGTGGAAGCACCTGCTTTCAATATACTTTGTATCCCTCATTTACTCAAGTGTTTCCATTATTTTGGCAGTTATCTGTAGCTCACAGTAATACAGTTGAAGTCGGACGTTTACATACACCTTAGCCAAATACATTTTAAACTCAGTTTTTCACAATTTCCTGACATTTAATCCTAGTAAAATTCCCTGTCTTAAGTCAGTTAGGATCACCACTTTATTTTAAGAATGTGAAATGTCAGAATAATAGTATAGAGAATGATATCTTTCAATTTCTATTTATTTAATCACATTCCCAGTGGGTCAGAAGTTTATATACACTCAATTAGTTTTGGTAGCATTGCCCCTTTAAATTGTTTAACATTTCGGTAGCCTTCCCACAAGCTTCCCAAAATCAAGTTCGTGAATTTTGGCCCATTCCTCCTGACAGACCTGGTGTAACTGAGTCAGGTTTGTAGGCCTCCTTGCTCACAACACGCTTTTTCAGTTCTGCCCAAAAATATTCTATAGGATTGAGGCCAGGGCTTTGCGATGGCCACTCCAATACCTTGACTTTGTTGTCCTTAAGCCATTTTGCCACAACTTTGGAAGTATGCTTGGGGTCATTGTCCATTTGGAAGACCCATTTGCACCTAGCTTTAACTTCCTGACTGATGTCTTGAGATGTTGCTTCAATATATCCACATAATTTTCCTTCCTCAAGATGCCATCTATTTTGTGAAGTGCACCAGTCCCTCCTGCAACCAAAGCACCCCCACAGCATGATGCTGCCACCCCCGTGCTTCACGGTTGGGATTGTGTTCTTCGGCTTGATGACACGTGGCCCCTTTTCCTCCAAAACAAAACGATGGTCATTATGGCCAACATTTTGTTTCATCAGACCAGGGGACATTTCTCCAAAAAGTATAATCTTTGTCCCCATGTGCAGCTGAAATAATCGGTCTGTAAACAATTGTTGGAAGAATTACTTGTGTCATGCACAAAGTAGATGTCCTAACTGACTTGCCAAAACTATAGTTTGTTAACAAGAAATTTGTGGGAGTGGAAGTTTTAATGACTCCAACCTAAGTGTATTTAAACTTCCGACTGTAGGCATTTTCAACATAATACAAACTTGTGTGGCAGCCATTCTATCACTCGGAGAGCAAAGCCTCTCTGCTGCCTGCCTCTGCCTGTCCATCCTCTGCCTCTGGCACTCCCTCTAGCCTTGCTAGTCAACTGCCATCATCAACATTGCTCCAACTCAACCTGCGCATACAATTTGATGTTAGCTAGATGTTAGATGTCCTGCTATGTAAATACTTTACATCCATTGGCTATTACAAAACAATTTCACAAGGTTGAAACTATTGCAGCTAGCTGTAGCTGAAATTGTGTCAAAACTAGCTTTAGTTTGGCAAACGTTAGCAAGTTTAGCAAGGGAACCGACAGAACACATCATGGAAACTTGACAAATTGTACAACGTTGCCATTGGTATTACAATACAAATACTTTTTGGAATTTAACGTTACATTTCACCCTCATCACTCG
>NW_025537964.1:0-25066 GCF_020615455.1 Coregonus clupeaformis | reverse complement strand
CTCCTCTCCTCTCCCTCTTCTCCCGCGATCTGTTTTGATGGGAGCAGTTAGCAGTGTGCCAGGCCTTTATAGACAATATTTCAGCAGCTAATTAGCCCAAAATGTTCTCACCTCGCTCCGATAGCAGAGATGGAGCGCCGGGCGAAGCTAACGTCTGCTCCCATCTGTCACGAACAGAAGAGGACCCAAGAGCGCAAGTTCAAATTCAGAGTTCTTTATTCAAGGTTACAGGCGGGAAGAGGAGTCCCAGGGGTGTCAGGGGTCTTTCAGGGTCCTCCTGTGGGTACCTGTGCTCGGGGGTCACCAAATGTCCGGGGGTGTCCAGTCCAAGTGCTTAGTGTGTGTGTTCCCCAGTGATGGAGGCGGCGTATCGGGCTGAGGGTGGTGAAAGCGTCTGGGCACGCTCATCTGGTGGTCGGAGACCGGAGGGGCTGAAGATCGGAGAGTAGTCGAGGTCCAGAAGGCAGGTTGGGATAGACGGGGCAGTAGAACCAGGAGGCAGTCAAGAAAGGATCGGTATCACAAACAGGAGTCAGAGCGCAGACAGGCAGGTTACTGGTCCGGGTTTGAAGGCGATCTGACAGGGCTTGGCTGAAAACCAGGGCTTGATATACTGGGAGAGGTAGTGGGGAAATGCAGTTCAGCTGGCAGAGTAATTAGAACAGAGTGAGGCAAGGTGAGGATGGTGAGTGGGAAATGCAGTGCAGCTGGCCAGGTAACAAGAGCAGAGCAGGGCAGGTGGAGCTAGTTAGGCTGAGTAGAGAGAGGGAGGTGAGCAGAGTGGAAGATAATTGAATGCAATTAATGTTGCTACCAGGGAGAGAGAGTGCTCATGACAGGACCCCCCTCCAAGGGGACGGCCCCAGAAGTCCCAAGAACAACATCATGCCGGGAGGGTGGAGGGGGCAGGCGGCGGGTCAGAACTCCTCCCGAGCGGTCAGTGAATCTCCTCATCCTCAGAAGGAGCTGGAGGGTCACGGTCGGGGAGACAGGACAGGCACTGAGACAGGAGCAGGGCGGGCCGGGACGCTAGGAACCCCTCTTGGGCCGGCCCCTACGGATTGCAGGCTGATCAGGATGTAGTCGGTGGAAGTCAGTGATAAGGTCGGTCCACTATCCTCCTGGCGGGGATCCAGGTCCTCTCCTCTGGACCATATCCCTCCCAATCAACGAGGTACTGGAGACCCCTACCCCTCGCCTAGGCGGAGCAGCCGCGGAGCGGTGAAGACAGGACCGCCATCTACGAGGCGCGGGGGAGGTGGCGCCGGAGCTGCAGGGACCAGGGGACTTTCATGGACCGGCTTGACCTTGGAGGCGTGGAAGGTGGGGTGGACCCGCGTGGACGCGGGCAACTGAAGTCGGACCCCGTTGGACTGATGACTTTCTGCACAGGAAAAGGACCAATGAAGCGAGGGGCCAGCTTTCGTGATACAACCCGCGCGGCAGATCCCGGCAGACAGCCAGACCTTCTGACCAACCCGGTAAGTAGGTGCTGGGGTCCTCCGTCGGTTGGCACCGACGGCGTAGCTGGTTCCAGACTTCAGGAGCACAGTGCGAGCCTGGGCCCAGAGTGCGGCGGCAGCGGCGGGCATGCGCAAGAGCAGACGGACAGGTGGCATCCGCCTCCTGGCTGGCAAACAGTGGAGGGTTGATACCCGTAGACACACTGAAAGGGGGAGAGCCCGGTGGAGGAACTGGTGAGTGAATTATGGGCATATTCCACCCAGAGCAGGTGTTGAGCCCAGGCCCGGGGATTTTGGGAAGCCACACACCTCAGTGCCTTCTCCAGCTCCTGGTTCATGCGTTCAGTCTGGCCGTTTGACTGCGGGTGGAATCCAGACGATAGGCTGGCGGTGGCCCAGGAGATGACAGAACTCCTTCCAAAAGGTTGCTGAGAATTGCGGGCCCCGGTCTGACCTATATCCTGGGGTAGGCCATGGATCCGAAACACATGTTCCAGGACCACCTGGGAGGTCTCTTTAGCAGAGGGTAGTTTGGGAAGGGGCACGAAGTGGGTCATCTTACTAAAGCGGTCAACAATGGTAAGGATGACTGTGTGTCCGTCAGAGGCGGAAGGCCCGTAACAAAGTCAGTGAAACGTGGGACCGGGCCTCTTGGGTATGAGTAGGGGTTGCAGCAACCCAGCAGGAGGCTGGTTGGGAGTCTTGTTTCGGTTACAAGTGGGACAAGCTCGGATGAATTCTCGGACATCCCGTCTCATCCCCCGCCACCAGAACCGCTGGCGGACCAGATGAAGGGTGCGAGTGATGCCGGGATGACAGGCCAGACGGGATTCGTGCCCCCCACTGAATCACAGGTGACCTGAGATTTGCTGGAACAAACAGACGGTTGGGGCGCTGGTGCTTGGACCTGGCTGGTCCCGAAGAGCCTCCATGACCTGCTTCTCGATCTCCCAGGTGAGGGCCCTACGACCAAGTGGCTGGGAAGAATGGGAGCTGTCATGGCGGTGGTCTCGTCCTTCTGAAACATCCGGGAAAGAGCATCGGTTTGATGTTGCGAGATCCCGGGCGGTGGAGGCGTGAAATTGAAGCGCGTAAAGAACAAGACCACCGCTGTTGTCGGGAGTTCAGCCTCCTGGCTGTTTGGATATACTCCAGGTTCTTGTGGTCTGTCCACACTACGAATGGTTCCTTTGACCCCTCTAACCAGTGCCGCCATTCTTCAAGGGCGAGCTTGACAGCCAACAGCTCGCGGTTCCCAATGTCGTGGTTGCATTCGGCGGGGTTAGCTGACGGGAGTAGAAGGCACAGGGGTGCATCTTGCCATCCTCAGCTGCTCTTTGAGAAAGCACTGCACCCACTCCCACGTCCGAAGCATCTACCTCCACCACAAACTGCCTTGCTGCATCTGGCATCTGGAGGATGGGAGCAGAAGTGAAACATGTCTTGAGGATATTGAAGGCCTTATCAGCAGCTGATGTCCATTGGTACGGTTGTTTGTGCTGGTTAGCGCCGTGAGGGGTGCAGCCACTGTGCTATAGTTTCTGATGAATCTCCTATAAAAGTTGGCAAAGCCCAGGAACTGTTGCAACTTCTTCCGAGACTCAGGAACTGGCCAGGAAGTGACAGCCGACACCTTCGTGAGATCCATCTGAATGCTGCCCTCGGTCACCACATACCCCAGGAATGAAACGGTCTTGGCATGGAACTCGCACTTCTCTGCCTTCACGAAAAGAGAGTTCTCCAGCAGGCGGCGCAGGACCAACCGGACGTGGTGCGTGTGTTCTGACAGAGTCTTTGAGAATATTAAAATATCGTCAAGGTACACAAATACGACGTATTTAGCATGTCCCCTGAGGATATCATTCACTAGGGCTTGAAAAACTGCTGGGGCATTGGTGAGGCCGAAGGGCATGACGAGATATTCATAGTGGCCGGTTGGTGTGTTGAACGCTGTCTTCCATTCGTCTCCCTCCCTCATCCGCACCAGATGGTAGGCATTGCGAAGGTCCAGCTTAGTGAATACAGTGGCTCCCTGCAGCAGTTCGAAGGCAGACGAAAGTAAGGGCAGTGGGTAGCGATTCTTAACCGTGATGTCGTTCAGACCCCGGTAATCTATGCATGGACGAAGAGAACCGTCCTTCTTGCCGACAAAGAAGAATCCCGCTCCTGCGAAGGAAGACGACGGTCTAATTATCCCGGAGGCAAGAGAGTCATTAATGTAGTCCTCCATGGCCTTTCTTTCCGGGGCTGACAGTGAATACAGACGACCCTTGGGAGGTGCTGTGCCAGGCAGGAGATCAATCGCGCAGTCATAGGGTCTGTGTGGGGGTAGAGATGTCGCCTTGGATTTGTTGAACACCTCTTTCAGGCTGTGGTAACAGGCCGGAACATTGGATATGTCGGAGGTAGCGCTAGATCCTTCCCGGTGAACGGGCAGGGTGGCCCCCCCTTAAACAGGTCTGGTGACAACTCCTTCCCCCACTCACGGACTGTTCCTGTCTCCCAGTCGATGTGGGGGTTGTGCTGACGGAGCCACGGGTATCCAAGAATGAGTGGTTGGCCAGGTGAGTGTAGGAGGTGAAACTGGATGGACTCCTGGTGGTTTCCTGACAGCAGGATTGTCACAGGGGCGGAGATATGAGTGACAGTGCCAAGATGATGCCCATCCAGGGCTCGTGCAGGAATGGGTTGTGTCAGTTGATGATGGTTCACGCCCAGTTGCTGTGCAAGCTCAGGGTCCATGATGTTTGCTTCGGCTCCCGGAATCCACAAGGGCGGCCAATGTATGAGTCTTGTCAGAAAGCTGAAGGCGGAGATGAAGCAGGGTCTTTCGGATGGAGGGAGACTGAAGGCTTGTTGAGCTCACCGGGATCTCCCCTACACCTGGTGAGCTGCGGCTTTTGCCGGACAAGTAGCGACACGGTGATTCTCGCCACCACAGTAGAGGCAAAGGTTGGAGCTTAGACGGCGCCGACGCTCCTCGGGAGTCAGAGAGGCACGGCCAATCTCCATGGGCTCAGGCTGATTGAGTTGGCTATGGGACTTGACAGGCAGGGGCTGGACAGAAGCGGTATCGACCCGAGTACGGATGGCAGGTTGACTGAGACGGCCCTTCTCCCTCCTCCGGGTCTGTATACGGCGGTCAATGCGAACGGCAAGGTCAATGGCGGCATCAAGCGTTGAGGGCGGGTCATGGGAAACAAGCTCGTCCTTGATATAGTCCGCCAGGCTATGGAGGAAGGCTTGCACCAGTGCCTCTGGGTTAACGAGCTTTGACTGGCCAGGGTACGAAAGTCAATGGAGAAGTCTGCCACTGTCCGATTGCCCTGACGGATGGTGAGCAGAGCTTGTGACGCTTCGGCTGTTGGCGAGCCTAGGTCAAAGACCTTTAACATCTCCTCCTCAAAGGCACTGAAGGAGGCACAGGCTGGGGTTTGCCGGTCGAATTCCGCCGTTCCCCACAACCGAGCTCGACCGGTGAGATGTGTGATGACATACCCCACCTTGGCTCCCTCTGTTGAGAAAGTCCTGGGCTGTAGTGCAAACTGGATTCGGCAGCTGCTCAAGAATGGTCTTACTTGCTTCTGGTTGCCATCAAACGTTCCGGGTTCCCAATCCTTGGTTCAGGAGCGTGGGGATCTGGTGGCAGCACTGCCGGGCCTGCAGCATTGGGACCTCCAGCGGAGGGATGAAGGAGTATCGGTGGTACAGGAACAAAAGGACCAGGGGGGGTGCAGGTGGAGTAGCCGGGCTTGAGAGTAGTTGCAGGGCTTGGGCTAGCTGTTGTTGCTGCAGTTGGAACTGTTGTTGCTGCTGGTTGAATAGCTGGAGAAGGGAAGCGATGTCGCCAGCCATCCGATTTATGTCTCCCTCAGAGCGTTCCAGTCGCTGTAGGGCAGTCCTCTCTGGCTCTTCCTCCATCGTGGTCAGGGAGTGCGCTGGGTCCATGATGGTCAGATCGTTCTGTCACGAACAGAAGAGGACCCAAGAGCGCAAGTTCAAATTCAGAGTTCTTTATTCAAGGTTACAGGCGGGAAGAGGAGTCCCAGGGGTGTCAGGGGTCTTTCAGGGTCCTCCTGTGGGTACCTGTGCTCCGGGGGTCACCAAATGTCCGGGGGTGTCCAGTCCAAGTGCTTAGTGTGTGTGTTCCCCAGTGATGGAGCGAGCGTATCGGGCTGAGGGTGGTGAAACGTCTGGGCACGCTCATCTGGTGGTCGGAGACCGGAGGGGCTGAAGATCGGAGAGTAGTCGAGGTCCAGAAGGCAGGTTGGGATAGACGGGGCAGTAGAACAAGGAGGCAGTCAAGAAAGGATCGGTATCACAAACAGGAGTCAGAGCGCAGACAGGCAGGTTACTGGTCCGGGTTTGAAGACGATCTGACAGGGCTTGGCTGAAAACCAGGGCTTGATATACTGGGAGAGGTAGTGGGGAAATGCAGTTCAGCTGGCAGAGTAATTAGAACAGAGTGAGGCAAGGTGAGGATGGTGAGTGGGAAATGCAGTGCAGCTGGCCAGGTAACAAGAGCAGAGCAGGGCAGGTGGAGCTAGTTAGGCTGAGTAGAGAGAGGGAGGTGAGCAGAGTGGAAGATAATTGAATGCAATTAATGTTGCTACCAGGGAGAGAGAGTGCTCATGACACCATCATTACACAGGCAGACAGGACACTATGCCTACTTTACTGTCTGACTGATGGAGGGAGGAGACGGAAGGAGAGAGGTGAGGGGGGGTGTAGGGAGGAAGGGATGGAGGGGGGAGAAACTGGGGGTAAGCAGGGAGAGGGCAGACAGAGAGATTAAGAAGGGGAGGAGAGAGAGGCAGAGAGAGAGAAAGAGAGAGAAAGAGGGATGCTAAAGATAGAGAGAGAGGATCGATGTCAGCTCTCTATTGGTCTGATTGTCTGCTGTCAAATAAAGAGAGGGGGATAAAGAAGAGATAAAGAGATGAAGAGATGAAAAGAGGAGTCTAATGAACAACTTTGTTTGAGAGACAGTTACTGTATAATGAACAATACCTGAGACCAACCTGTTATGTTCTTTACAACAATACCCATAATTATGCTGTTCACGGCTTCAGCTCTCAACAGTAGACTACAGGTAAATACACACACACACAGACACCTTCACACAAACTTAGATGCATGAACGAACGTCGCACACTCACACAAACATACAAAGATAATCTATTAATACCTAATCATCAGCATTAAGCTGTAGATGTACCATTTATGGACTCACAACAACACAACAAAAACAAAACATTAACATCAACCCAGCTGTCTCTGTTTCAAACAAAACAAATCTTTAGTAAACCAGTACACTGTACATAATGAGATCATTCTGATAATCTTCTATACCAGAGCCATACAATGCAGCCTTATGGCACCAGTGAGAAGCTTATATGCTTGAGCAGATATACAGTTAGATATACAGCTATCTCCCTCAGTCTGTTTCAGAATAATCATATCACTGCTCCAGTTTGGAAAGAAATAGAGAGATGGAGAGAGAAGCAGTGGGAGGAAAGAGTATACATACTGCATCTGTGTCATAGCCTGGTGTATCATTTTTCAAAAATTAAAACAACAGCATCTACAAAAATCTTCATCTTTTCATTCTTCTTCTACCTCCCCCTCTCTCACACACTCCCTCTTTTTCTCCCCCTCCTCCCCTCTCCAACAGATGGTGTATGGAAGAGGAGAGGCAGGCTAAAGCCAAAGCAATTATTTATCTAATTATGACTTAGCACTTCACAGAATCATCTACCCCGCAATTGTTAGGTATTCAAATAAGGGTGATTAGGGGGGTTATGCAAATGTGAACCAAATCATTATAGTTGTCATTATATAGGGGATCATCCCAGACACAGGGTCAGTTACCGGGAGACCTCCTAATTACAGACACACCCTAGGTAATGTTTAGTACAATATATAGCACACTGATTTTTCTGTCTGTTTTTGCTTTATTTGTGTTTACTGTATTTGTGTTGTGTGAAAGATGGATAAAAATAGGGGGATCCATACAAGCAGGAGAGAGGGAGAGTGAGGGAGGGAGGAAGGGATAGAGAGAGAGAGGGTCAGTGGGAGAGCGAGGGAGAGATGTTACAAAGCCTGTGTGAGTTGAAGCCCATGCTAATAGGGTAATTGCATCGATATCCATTAAGCTTCGGCCTCTGATGTTATTTACAGCATTTAGCTAAACCAACGAGCTCTCTCTCTCTCTCTCTCTCTCTCTCTCTCTCTCTCTCTCTCTCTCTCTCTCTCTCTCTCTCTCTCTCTCTCTCTCTCTCTCTCTCTCTCTCTCTCTCTCTCTCTCTCTCTCTCTCTCTCTCTCTCTCTCTCTCTCTCTCTCTCTCTCTCTCTCTCTCTCTCTCTCTCTCTCTCTCTCTCTCTCTCTCTCTCTCTCTCTCTCTCTCTCTCTCTCTCTCTCTCTCTCTCTCTCTCTCTCTCTCTCTCTCTCCTCTCTCTCTCATTTTAACCAGCCCTGACATGCTGTCAACCCTGCCTTCCCTCTTTTATATTTAGTGTTAAAATAAAGACAATTATATGTATCTAATTTGCATACATACATTGGGTGTATTTGCATATATGAAAACATTAACATAAAGGGGTGGAACAGGGCGGCAACCACAAACACTTCCTCTGTCTAGGACTCTAGGCCTACCTGCACTCACCTGTGCTGTCTAGACTGCCTCATGAATTACTGTTGTTATCACGTTCTGTTGCATAATTCAACAAGTGTGTCAATAGCAGGATACCCTCAGATTAAAAATCTGGCTCTAGATTACACCTATCTATACACAATTTACATTGTTTGTGAGATCAGACATATCACTATAATCAGAGTGTTCATTTTCAAAAGTTGCTTTCATTTCAGCGCATCTAATTTGGAAAAACTTTTAAACTGTAGCAAATTATTACTTTTTTCAATTCCACAAACAAATGTGCACCCATCAAAATAAAGGTATCTTTCGTCTCTTTCTTGTGTTGTAAGTGTTGAGATGTGTTAAATCCCAGATGAAGCTTTAGCGTTCTTATAGATAAAACGGAAAGACTGTATTCCATTGAGCCCATTTCAGCCATTACTGTGGTGTGTTTGACAGGTCATTACAAACATTTCCGCGGTCATAACGTTAACAGGAAAAAACGACAGGCACAAGGAAGAGTATGAAAGAGTCACAGGAGTAAAAAGAAAGCAATCAATCCAGCGAGATTTAAGTGGAAAGTGTCTTTTGCACCCCTCAAACACAGGAAATAGATGGCTGAAATAGACAGATCCTCAGGTGGGCGGGGCATGCGCATTGTTAAAGTGTGTAACGGCTTTTAACTGTTTCTCCCCCCTCTGCTCTCCACCCCTCCTTTAACCCCTGGCCTGATGGCATGGATACATAGCTGCTTTGATGTTTAACTTGTCCTTTCACAGCCCAGGGGTGTGTGTGTGTGTTTACTCAGGCCAACTGTCAGGGGCTCAGATAACAGGTTAGACTACTTTCTGTCTTACTCATCCCTCCATTCACACTCCTTTATGTGCTTTTCTATCTTTCTTTCATGTTCCCTATTTCTCCTTCCTCAGACATAGCCTGCAGCGAAACCCTGAATTAACACCCTGTTAAACTCTACAGAGAATGACTGCACAAAAGGACAAATGAACTCATCCAATGAGAGATAACACACTCAAATCAAACCAGATGCCAAGAAAAGCTTCTCCACACCTGGCAGTCCATAGCTGACTCACACCATCAACTAGCTTAGATTTTCTTAAGCACCAAAGACAAAGAGTACAGTGTGTGTATGTGCATGTATGTGCGTGTGTGTGTGTGTGTGTGTTGGAGAAAGAGAGAGAGAGAGAGAGAGAGTATGATTAGCATTCAGCAGACACAGGACAGTATTAGTGTGATATTAATGTGGTCGTCACGTCTGGAACACAGACAGACTGCATTACGCTTATCATCACTCTCCTGCACACATCAAGGACTTCTGGGGAGACAAGCCCAGCCAACCCACTGGTTCAAGAGCAACAGGAGAGGTGGAGGAGGAGGAGGGATGGTGGGGTGGAGGAGGAGGGATGGAGGGGTGGAGGAGAGGAGAAAATCACACGTTACACTCCCAAAAGTCAACCAATCCACTCTATCACTGACATTATATCTATCTTCTATGTTCTGTGTGTGTGAGAGAGTTTGTGTGTATGTCATGCTTTATGTTTGGATATCTGTGTAGTAAATGTGGGACAGTGTGTTTTGTGTGCATAAGTAGAGCATACATGTGTTGGAGCTGTGTTGGAGTGTTGCTGGCACATATGAGCCAGCATATTCACATCCAATAGCTGTGTGGGTGGTTTCATGTCTGTATCTACTGCAAGTGTGTGTGTGTGTGTGTGTGTGTGTGTGTCTGTGAGAGCACAATACTTCCTGCATGTCCATTTGTGTGTCAGAGAGTGAAAGACAGAGATAGAGAGAGCAAACAAGAGAGAGAGAGAGAGAAAGAGAGAGAGAGAGAGACCTGTGATCGCCCCTATAGGTTTATCTCTCTCAGAGAGCTCTTCACTTCCTCAGATGCCTCATGTGGCGAGGAATGCAGTGACCTGCTACAATAGGATTCCAGGGAAAGCTACTTTAAGTCTGCTCCTCCACTCTATCCTTATCCCTCCCATTCTCTAATGTTAATGAAAATGGACAGAGTCTATTAACCATGCAGCATGCCTCCTTCATTCATCCTCCGTACATCCCTTCTTTTTTCTCCATCCTTTCGTCATTTGAGCCATGAAATATGAAATACAGTGTATTGACTTATAACAGAGTTATACTAGTCAGATGGCAATAGTGGTTATGACGTTCTCTTACTGGGTTATATGAAGAGAGAGGAACAGAGGACAATGAGAACTGTGACGTCTGTGGAGAGATGTCACTCAACATAGACAATGGACAGAGATCGGCTCTTACTTACTGTGCCTTACAGCTAAAGAAACCAGCTATTTAGATATTGTACCTCAAATACAATACTAACAAAGAAATGTGTGATGCAGCCGTTTTCTTTCTAGCTAGGCTGTTTTCTCCTGATCGCTGAAGTCTATAATGAAGAGTGATTTGTTATAGAACATGATTCCTCCCCAAACCCTAGTAAAGCTAAGCTGAAGCCTTCCTCCCCCCCTCTCTCTCTCTCTGTGGGTGCTGTACAGTAAGGCGATAAGACAAGCGAAGGCACTTCTATCCCTGCAGAACACACACACTCAGAGGGATAAGCTAGGACTACCAGAAGCTGAAAAAACCCACACACACTGAAAAAGACACCTAGTCAGAAAGACCTAGCACTCGTCTCAGGGCTAAGACGGGAGGGAGAGAATGACAGGGAGGGAAAAGGAGAGGATTTAGACTTCATCTGGGGATGAACATGCTCTCTCCTCCTTCTAAATACTATTCCCTCTGTCGGTCTTACCACTCCTCTTACTGCAACATGATTCCCTCTCTCTTGTTCCTCTCTCCTCTCATTGGCTGTATACTTGGTAGACAAATCTCTATGTAGCTTCCTGAAAAGGAGTGATACACATGTGCTCACCCTTACCCAGTAATGCAGGCCCCCACTGTCAGGTCCTCTCTGACACGTTTTGCCCGTGTGCAGATGGTGTATGTGTGCATTTGAAGCCAGCAGGGAGAGTGTGTGTGTGTTTGTGTGTGTGTATGAAGCCAGTAGAGCAGAGCGTGCATGTGTGTAGGGGGTCTAACCTAGGGGATGAGAAATTAACACAGGCACATTTTACTGCATGTATTTTTATTTTACTGGTGCCGGGACCATCTGCTATCCATCCTGCTCCACACACAGGAAAAAAAGATAAACAGGCCTATACTGCAATCACCCCCCCCTCTCTCTCTCTCTCTCTCTCTCTCAATTTCAATTTAAGGGCTTTATTGGCATGGGAAACGTGTGTTAACATTGCCAAAGCAAGTGAAGTAGATAGTAAACAAAAGTGAAATAAACAATAAATATTAACAGTAAACATTACACTCAGAAGTTTCAAAAGAATAAAGACATTTCAAATGTCATATTATGTATATATACAGTGTTGTAACAATGTGCAAATAGTTAAAGTACAAATGGGAAAATAAATAAACATAAATATGGGTTGTATTTACAATGGTGTTTGTTCTTCACTGGTTGCCCTTTTCTTGTGGCAACAGGTCACAAATCTTGCAGCTGTGATGGCACACTGTGGTTTTTCACCCAGTAGATAAGGGAGTTTATCAAAATTGGGTTTGTTTTCGAATTCTTTGTGGATCGCTGTAATCTGAGGGAAATATGTGTCTCTAATATGGTCATACATTTGGCAGGAGGTTAGGAAGTGCAGCTCAGTTTCCACCTCATTTGGTGTGCAGTGTGCACATAGCCTGTCTTCTCTTGAGAGCCAGGTCTGCCTACGGTGGCCTTTCTCAATAGCAAGGCTATGCTCACTGAGTCTGTACATAGTCAAAGCTTTCCTTAAGTTTGGGTCAGTCACAGTGGTCAGGTATTCTGCCACTGTGTACTCTCTGTTTAGGGCCAAATAGCGTTCTAGTTTGCTCTGTTTTTTTGTTTGTTCTTTCCAATGTGTCAAGTAATTCTCTTTTTGTTTTCTCATGATTTGGTTGGGTGTAATTGTGTTGTTGTTGTTGTTGTTGTTGTCCTGGGGCTGTGTGGGGTCTGTTTGTGTTTGTGAACAGAGGCCCAGGACAAGCTTACTTAGGGGACTCTTCTCCAAGTTCATCTCTCTGTAGGTGATGGCTTTGTTATGGAAGGTTTGGGAATCGCTTCCTTTTAAGTGGTTATAGAATTTAACGGCTCTTTTCTGGATTTTGATAATTAGCGGGTATTGGCCTAATTCTGCTCTGCATGCATTATTTGGTGTTTTACGTTGTACACGGAGGATGTTTTTGCAGAATTCTGCATGCAGAGTCTCAATTTGGTGTCTCAATTTCTCTCTCTCTCTCTCTCTCTCTCTCTCTCTCTCTCTCTCTCTCTCTCTCTCTCTCTCTCTCTCTCTCTCTCTCTCTCTCTCTCTCTCTCTCTCTCTCTCTCTCTCTCTCTCTCTCTCTCTCTCTCTCTCTCTCTCTCTCTCTCTCTCTCTCTCTCTCTCTCTCTCTCTCTCTCTCTCTCTCTTCAACTCAGCAAGGGGCAGAGATAACACCTCAAGGCCATGCTGCTGCTGCCAACCCTTAAACCTCCTCTGCTCTCTCTAGCCCTCCCTCGCTTTGGTTTTCTGATGAAATAGGATAGAGGGATCAGAGGAAAAACATGGCACTCGTTTAACACAGAGCCTTGTATCTCCAGCCAAGGCTAAATCCAGAGCACAGAGTCACTGCCCTTCACTATACACCTAAAAGAGCAGGTCTGCTCTGCAAAACACACATCCACACACACATACAGGCACACACACACATAAGCAAAAGTACACACAAGCATGCCTAAAATCACACTAACTATTATGTACTGTATTGCAGATTGGGTATTTGTGTGTCTGTGTCTGCATGCGTTGGGTTGCCGTGTATTCACGCATGTGTGTGTGTGTGTTTGGGGGGCTATGATACAGATGGGCTCCAGTGGGTCGTAACAAACCCACTCTGACAAGGGCTTAACGAGGGCACTGGCCTTTGGCTCCTGCATATGTGGCAGTGTACTGCAGCCAAAACACACACACACACACACACACACACACACACACACACACACACACACACACACACACACACACAATGCTATCAGACATCTGTCATAATAATGATCTGTCCCACCCATCTCTATCTCTTCCAGAAGGACTACATACAGTCCTCTCTCTTTAACACAACACTTGGAAGTGTTTTGCTAGTAACAAATGTGACATGGAAAGACAGAAAGGAGGTAAAGAGGGAGAGAAGAAGACAAGAGCTAATTAGCAGCTTGTTAGCAGCAGAGCAGTTCAGTCTAATTAAACTGTGTTTGTGATGTTAGTAGATTGTTTAAAATGTTGGCCCTGATATTCCAGTAAAGCTTCAAGGCCGTTTCCTTATTCATCTACCAGTCGACTTCTTTTGTTCCTCTGACTTCATCTGAACTCAACACAAATGGTGGGAGTGTTGTGTTTATTTTAGTCTGAGGGGGAGTCAGAGATCTGTCTGTGTGTGTGTGTGTCGTGTACATGTGTGTATCAGAGTGTGCATGAATATGTGTGTGTGTGTGTACAAGCGTGTGTGAATTTGTGTGTGTAACTGTGTGTGAAGCTCCTCTCTGAGAGGGCACACAGTTGTCTGATACACTTAGCCTCCTCATTAATATCAGAGCTCTTCAGAGACCGTCTACAACAGCAGCCCAAACCCTGCTTCAAACACACACCCTCTCTCTCTCTCTCCCCATCCCTCCCTCCCTCCCTCAATCTCCCCCCCCACCCACCCACCCCCTCCCTCCCTCCCCCCTCTTCTTCTTGGCGTTGTCTCTCTCTGACTGCAGGTGTCCTCTCCAGTGGCAGCCAAAGTGCCAACCTGCCCTCCATATGCCCATCTGCCCTGTGCCAGCTACTCGCCCGCCACTCCCCACCAAGCTTCATCTGGCACACCCCACCCAAATCTGTTCCTCTAACCCCCGCTCTACCCCTGCCCAGTGCCTGCATAGCCTGTACCCCACCCAAGTCTGTTCCTCTAACCCCCGCTCTACCCCTGCCCAATGCCTGCATAGCCTGTACCCCACCCAAGTCTGTTCCTCTAACCCCCTCTCTACCCCTGCCCAATGCCTGCATAGCCTGTACCCCACCCAAATCTGTTCCTCTAACCCCCTCTCTACCCCTGCCCAGTGCCTGCATAGCCTGTACCCCACCCAAATCTGTTCCTCTAACCCCCTCTCTACCCCTGCCCAATGCCTGCATAGCCTGTACCCCACCCAAATCTGTTCCTCTAACCCCCGCTCTACCCCTGCCCAGTGCCTGCATAGCCTGTACCCCACCCAAGTCTGTTCCTCTAACCCCCTCTCTACCCCTGCCCAGTGCCTGCATAGCCTGTACCCCACCCAAATCTGTTCCTCTAACCCCCTCTCTACCCCTGCCCAGTGCCTGCATAGCCTGTACCCCACCCAAGTCTGTTCCTCTAACCCCCCTCTCTACCCCTGCCCAGTGCCTGCATAGCCTGTACCCCACCCAAATCTGTTCCTCTAACCCCCTCTCTACCCCTGCCCAATGCCTGCATAGCCTGTACCCCACCCAAATCTGTTCCTCTAACCCCCCTCTACCCCTGCCCAGTGCCTGCATAGCCTGTACCCCACCCAAATCTGTTCCTATAACCCCCTCTCTACCCCTGCCCAGTACTGCCTTGCCTCTACCCCACCCAAATGCCCAGCTCCCTCCCCCAAGCTTCTGCCCCTAGAACCACAAACACCCCATCCTGTATCCCTCTCCCAAACACGGGACCCAGCCCTCTACCCCCCTCGCCCCTCCACTCCCCCACAGCGGAAACCAGAGAACTGCCTCCATATGGACGCTCCAGCTCCTCTCCCTCCATCCTTCCCTCTCCCTCCTCCCTCCCTTCCACAGCCAAGCCTCTACCAGCCCCTCCTTCCCTTAGGGCTGGAGCTGGGACCATGAACAGACTGTCTAAACACCCCCTCCTCTCAAACTCCTCTTTCATCCTCTACCTCTCTCCTCTCACCTTCTCCTTTCTCATCCCTCTCCTCCTCTCATCTTGTCCTCCGACCCACTCCTCTCTCATCCTCTCATCCTTCTCATTCATCCTCTGTTTATTCATGCCTGAGGTCTGATGGATCACACCCAGATATGACACACACAGACCAGAGCACACGCGCACAGAGAATAGATAGATCAGAATACATCAATTGCACACAGAGTGGAAGATGAGTGTGCTAAACCAAAAATATTGAACAGAAACACTGAACTGGAGGTTCTCTCTGAGTTGAGTGTGTGTGTGTAGGCTGTGTGTGTGTCTCCTCTCAGCATGTTTTTTTTGTTCTCTGAGGCTGCATATCTCCATTACCCACTCTGACACCAGGCAGCTAGTTACACACGCACACACACACACACACACACACACACACACACACACACACACACACACACACACACACACACACACACACACACACACACACACACACACACACACACACACACACACACACACACACACACACACATACACACACATACACATACACAGAGAGGGTGGGTTAGACAGGCATATTCTCTCTGATATTTGTTTACACACTGCTGTGGGGCCTCCATAAACACAAGTTGATGGAATGGTAATCCTTTAGAAATCAAGATTATTCCTCCAGAGCCAGTCATCATTGGGCCAGTCAGTGGACAGGAGGTTTGAGTGGCACATCTATTCAGGTCACATCTATCCAACTATCCTTCCCTGTCCCGCATAGTTTGTGTGTGTGTATGTGTGTGTGTGGCTCGTCTTGACTCTAAATCAGACTTTAATTGGAAGAATTAGACCCAGCCACTGATCCCCAGCACCCTGCCTAATCACTGTCTCGGAAAGATGGAGAGAGAGGAAGAAAGAGAGAAAGCGAGGGAGAGAGAGAGACAGAAAAAGAAACAGCAATATTTATTTGATTGTATTATTATTTAACCTTTATTTAATTAGGCAAGTGAGTTAATAACAAATTCTTATTTACAATGACCGCCTACCAACAATGACGGCCTATACTGTATATATATATATATACAGTGCTATGAAAAAGTATTTGCCCCCTTTCTAATTTTCTCTACTTTTGCATATTTGTGATACTGAATGTTATCAGATTTTCAACCAAAACCTAATATTAGATAAAGGGAACATAAGTGAACAAATAACACAACAATTACATATTTATTTCAATATTTCTCTATTATTTTTGTCTTGCTGCATGACCCAGCTGCGCTTCAGCTTCAGCTCACAGACAGATGGTCTGACATTCTCCTGTAGAATTCTCTGATACAGAGCAGAATTCATGGTTCCTTCTATTAAGGCAAGTCATCCAGGTCCTGAGGCAGCAAAGCATCCCCAAACCATCACACCACCACCACCATGCTTGACCTTTGGTATGATGTTCTTACTGTGGAATTCAGAGTTTGGTTTTCGCCAGGCATTACTGGAACCATGTCGTCCAAAAAGTTATACTTTTGAATCATCTGTCCATAGAACGTTCTTCCAAGAGTCTTGATGATGACCCAGGTGCTTTTTGGCAAACTTGAGTCAACTGGTTGGACGAGATGGGTCCCATTATGCCTGGCGAAAACCAAACACTGCATTCCACAGTAAGAACATCATACCAAAGGTCAAGTATGGTGGTGGTGGTGTGATGGTTTGGGGATGCTTTGCTGCCTCAGGACCTGGATGACTTGCCTTAATAGAAGGAACCATGAATTCTGCTCTGTATCAGAGAATTCTACAGGAGAATGTCAGACCATCCGTCTGTGAGCTGAAGCTGAAGCGCAGCTGGGTCATGCAGCAAGACAATGATCCAAAACACACAATCAAGTCTACATGAAAATTGCTAAAAAGCAACAAATTGGAAGTTTTGGAATGGCCTAGTCAAAGTCCAGACCTAATCCCAATTGAGATGTTGTGGCAGGACTTGAAACGAGTAGTTCATGCTTGAAAACCTACACGTCACTGAGTTAAAGCAGTTCTGCATGGAGAGTGGGCCAAAATTCATCCACAGCGATGTGAGAGACTGATAAACAACTACAGGAAGCATTTGGTTGGAGTCATTGCAGCTAAAGGTGGCACAACCAGTTATTGAGTGTAAGGGGGCAATTACTTTTTCACACAGGGGAATTGGGTGTTGCATACCTTTGTTTATGAAATAAATGAAATAAATATGTAATTGTTGTGTTATTTGTTCACTTATGTTCCCTTTATCTAATATTAGGTTTTGGTTGAAGATCTGATAACATTCAGGATCACAAATATGCAAAAGTAGAGAAAATTAGAAAGGGGGCAAATACTTTTTCATAGCACTGTATATATATATATATATATATATATATATATATATATATATATTTTGTGATGTCACGAGAGGCTGTGTCCTGGAGGGACGTTACATCCCCCTGAGGTGGCTGCAAACCCAGACAGCTATGGCTCCATCTGCTGGTATGGTCGGGAACTCCACCCCTCTATGGCCAATCTTCCCACGCAGCTGAAACAAATGAGGAGCTGATGAGCTGAAGGTTTGGGGAAGGGAAGAGACACAGTCTCCAGGCTGGGCTCTCTGGAGGACAAGAGTGCTGCACGTCCACTTCCAGGAGGAATATAAGGATTTGGAGATACTTACCCTTGGGGAAATACTCACCTTTGGGATATATGCACCTGTGGAAATACGTGTGGGACATTTGGAAGGACGTTTTGCTGGGTTGGCCACTAGCTGCAACGTGGAATACAGTAAGACTGGGGAAAAGTTATTTGAGCGAGGGAGAGTTATGATTTTGGATGTGGAAGAGACATCCCTGTACTGTTAACCCTGAAAGAGCCACCAGAGTACAGAATTGTGTTATACTTTCGTTAGTTTCCCAAGACCTTTAATAAAATCCTTGTTTTGGTTGAACCTGGTCTCCTTGCACTACTTGAGCAATCCCGCTGAAAGCTGTGTAGCCTCTCGTGACATCACAGATGGTGGAGAATACAGGCACGCTCAAGCGTTAATAGTGCATGTCAGAGGAGGATACCCGAAGGTTTGATCACCCAGTTTTCCAAGTTGGCCGTAGGCTCCCCGCCGACTGAAATGGAGGACATATTGAAAGCCCTTGTTGCTGGCCAGCAAGCCCAGATGCAAGCAAACGTGGCTCTCTTGGAGGAGCAAAAGAAAGCCAACCTTCTGAAGGCAGAGGAATTGCAGTTGCAGAGACAGAGGGTGGTCCAAAATACCCGCCCAATAAAGGCAAGTGACTTTATATCTAAGATGGGAGCTACCGATGACATTGAGGCATACCTGCATGCATTTGAGGCCACGGCCACTAGGGAAGCCTGGCCCAAGCAACAGTGGGTTGGTCTGTTAGCCCCCTTTCTAACCGGGGAAGCGCTGAATGCTGTCCGGGACCTGGGCCCTGACCAGGTTACTGACTATGATGCCCTGAAGTCTGAGATCCTCAGCAGATATGGACTCACAAAGTTTGGTATGGCCCAGCGCTTTCACAGTTGGACCTTCCAACCAGACCAACCTCCTCGGGCGCAGATGCATGAACTTGTCCGAATCGCAAGGAAATGGCTGGATCCGCAGAGGAATACAGCAGCGGCGGTGGTGGAGGCCGTTGTGGTGGATCGTTACCTACGCGCCCTGCCTTATGAGGCAAAACGGTTCATCAGTCAACAGGCCTTGACCACGGCTGATCTGACCGTGGAAGCTGTGGAAAAGTACCAGGCCACAGCGGAGATGCTGAATGCTTCCCGGAAAAACCCCAGGAGTGCGGCCCCACCACAAATGGGGAAAACCCGTCCAAAGGACCCCAAGGTCTCGAACCCCGCCGCGTCAGGACTTATCCCGGCTCCAGGGGGAGCCAGAAACCAGGCGGGTCCAAGAAGAGTACACCAGGAGGGGAAACTTCGACAGTGTTACCGGTGTGGGGAGATGGGACATATCTCCTGGCAGTGTGGGAAACCAGCCGATGAACCTATGCCCACTGCGGAGTCCTCCAGCTCAGCACCCACACACCGTTTTGCCTCGCTCTTGGGAGTCGTAGATGGCGGCCCAGATCGACCCCCCACCTGCCCGCGTAACTGTGAATCACCATGATGTGGAGGCCTTACTGGATTCTGGTAGCCGGGCCACCCTGGTGCGTAAGGATTTGGTGGGCCCAACGTGTCTGACCCCGGGGAAAGTCCTCCCAGTTTCCTGTGTCCATGGGGACACCAGAGAATACCCCATTACTGAACTTACAATGACCAGCACACGGGGAACCATACACACGACGAGCGGGGGTGGTTGATTCCCTCCCCGTCCCTGTCCTAATTGGACGAGACTGCCCAGCCTTTTACCCACTCTGGAGAGAGTCTCAGGAGAGGATAACCCGAGTACCTCGGGAAACGGAGAGGCAAGACTCATCCTGGGAAGGCTCCGGTGCAATCCTCCGAGTTACTCACTCCCGCCCGGGCTCTGATAGGGATGGCAGGTGCCCAGACCGACACAGAGACGGAGCTACAGAATCTGGACAAAGAACTGTCTGGTCTGAAGGTGACCGCTGAGAGGTATCGTTTGTTAAAGCAACAGTTAGACATGAAGACAGAAGAGTTAGATATCCTCCAGGCTAAACTCCAACAGAGCTCCTTCCCTAAGCAACAGGAGGAGCTGGAGAGGCTGCGCAGGACCATCGAGGAGTGTGAGGAGACCCTGCGCAGTAGTAAGGAGGTCAGAAGAAGGCAGAGGAGAAGTACAAGGTGTTGGAGAACAAGATGAAGAATGCGGAGGCAGAGAGAGAGAAGGAACTGAAAGCTGCTCAACAGAAGCTAAACTCTGCTAAAACCAAGGCTGATGCGTTCAGTAAGAAACTCAAGGAGAGACAACAGGAGGCTGAGTCCCTGGTCCTAGAGTTGGAGGAGTTGAAGAGAGAGCAGTCTGGGAAGCACCACGGCAATGCGGACGCCCTCTCCCGGCGTGATGCCTTCTTCGCTGCCTTTACCCCGACGAGGACGTCGGTCCCGAGGAGGGGGATGTGTGATGTCACGAGAGGCTGTGTCCTGGAGGGACGTTACATCCCCCTGAGGTGGCTGCAAACCCAGACAGCTATGGCTCCATCTGCTGGTATGGTCGGGAACTCCACCCCTCTATGGCCAATCTTCCCACGCAGCTGAAACAAATGAGGAGCTGATGAGCTGAAGGTTTGGGGAAGGGAAGAGACACAGTCTCCAGGCTGGGCTCTCTGGAGGACAAGAGTGCTGCACGTCCACTTCCAGGAGGAATATAAGGATTTGGAGATACTTACCTTTGGGGAAATACTCACCTTTGGGATATATGCACCTGTGGAAATACGTGTGGGACATTTGGAAGGACGTTTTGCTGGGTTGGCCACTAGCTGCAACGTGGAATACAGTAAGACTGGGGAAAAGTTATTTGAGCGAGGGAGAGTTATGATTTTGGATGTGGAAGAGACATCCCTGTACTGTTAACCCTGAAAGAGCCACCAGAGTACAGAATTGTGTTATACTTTCGTTAGTTTCCCAAGACCTTTAATAAAATCCTTGTTTTGGTTGAACCTGGTCTCCTTGCACTACTTGAGCAATCCCGCTGAAAGCTGTGTAGCCTCTCGTGACATCACAATATATATAGAGAGAGAGAGAGAGAGAGAGAGAGATAGCGAGAGAGAGAGAGAAAGATACTGTAGATAGATAGAGATAGAGAGAGAGAGAGAAAGAGAAAGAAAGAAAGAAAGAAAGAGAGAGAGACAGATAAAGAGAGGAGAGAAAGAAAGAGAGAGAGAGAGAGAGAGAGAGAGAGAGATCCTGCCTGGAGTCATTCGCAGTCTTTAACAGGATGTGATGAGCTCTCTTAATCTGTCTCCCATAATTCATTTCCCATTTCCTATGTGCCCAAAGCCTGTCAGTTCTACACCAATCATTCAGATGGCTCACACACGCAAACGCACACGCACACAAATGCCAAATGCATACACACACAAACACTTTGAAAATGCCCAAATATTTTTTTACACACACACACACACACACACACACACACAGACACACTCATACAAACCCAACCACCCACACACACATACTACTCCTCTAAGGCCTCAGTATATTAGCTGTTCATCCATTACAGCATAGCCCTCAGTACAGCCCCCTGACCCTGGCCATTCATTACCAATGCATTATCCACCCTCCTCTCACACACCCCTATTCTATCACTCTGTTCTCCTCACTCTACGCCCCCACTGCTTTCACACTCATTACCCATCCGGCAGGGCCTGAGGTCACACTCATTTGACCTTTAACCCCTAACCCTAACACAGCTCCAGATACAGGAGAGGTTTGTTCCTTATGTCACACACAGAAGATGACCTGATTCCCTATACATTATATAGAACCATGCCTGTCTGTTCTACACAATACATATCCATCTGAAGGGTTTGTAATGTTGCATCTTCCTGGATGATTCTTGGTTGAATAGACAGGAAGCCCTGGGGACACATGAAACTCCAACCCACCATAAACACATCAACACCGTTCCACTATTAGTACTATACATGGGTGTAGAGAGAAAGACATCCCCTGTAGCTCCTCACAGCAGTTTCCTCTATCGACAGGAAATAGGGTACTGAGCGTGATGGACTCATAGGGAGAGACAGAAGTGAAGGTGGGATTGGAGGAGGAGTTGTCCTTAGGTACAGATCTAGGATTTGTTATCCCATCCCTGAATCTTAACCTTAACCATAAGGGGGGAATTCAAAACTGACCTTAGATGAGTGTCTAGGGGTGAAGACCATGTGTGATCATCACCCACCAGGGTTACTCTCCAAAATAACACTTCAAAAATACATCACCTTAGAAGCCTGAGACAAGATGGAGGGAGGAGAGGAGAGAGGAATGATTGTTTCTATTTTAGGGGGGCTTTGATAGCTGGGCTCTCAAACTCAATCTCTCTTTATGGGAATCCTGACAGCCTATACACGCACACTACACACACGCACACTCACACACACACATTTCTGGGTGAGAAAAAAAGCAGTCCTCAAATCTCCATTATCCTTCTCCCTGTGTGGTACAGCTCCCTCCCTCCTCTCCTCACGTCCCCTTCTCCTCTCCTCCTCCCATCACACACCTAATTACTGCAGGAAGTGGGGGAGGATTACCCTCTCTCTCCCTCTAACCCCATCCCCCTCTTCTCACTCCAGCTTTTTTATGTACGTTTAAAAGGCATGAAACAGGCTGGATCAATGACGACTCACTAACGGTCTGAAGTATTTACAGTGTGTGTGTGTGTACGTGTGTGTATGTGTGTCTCAGTGTGTGTGTGTGTGATGTATTTACATGGTGGAGCTGTTCAAAGCAGAGCCTCGTTTGTCAGCTGAATCCCACAGCCTGGCCTTTAAGTGCACTGCCAGGGAGGAAATTATGTCATGGTTGGAATGTGGCGCAGGTGGCGCGGATCATTCAGCGCCACTGAACTCCTAACCCCAGTAGAATAAGGAGATCTGTTAAGCTGTGTGACTGTGAAGACACTGTCTGTCTAACTGAGTGATAACACTTAAAGTAGACATCAACACACTTA
The DNA here is from genome assembly GCF_020615455.1 of Coregonus clupeaformis. Lineage (NCBI taxonomy): Eukaryota > Metazoa > Chordata > Actinopteri > Salmoniformes > Salmonidae > Coregonus > Coregonus clupeaformis. Next base: position 2,414 of record NW_025537964.1, on the reverse strand, counting down.
GGGCTCTATTTTTACAAACCTAACGCAATGGCCAATCTAAGCACTGACGATAGAGCTATAGGTTCGGGGTGTGTCAGAAATATTTTTGCTATTTTCACAACCACAATTATTGGCGCAGTTGCTGGCATTGGCGTGAAAGGGCTGGGTTTTGATGAATAAACAAGTTGTTGGTGTGTCGAGGCTTGACCCCTCACTGGCCAATCAAAACGTGCTCCATGCCTAAATATGTGGTTGCTTCAAGTTGTGTATTTATGGTCTTTTATGTATTGCCTTGGAATCAACTCCAATTCCAATGTTAGTCCATATAGTTTGTTAAACAGCTTACAGAAACAAAATAACAAAATATAGACTGTTACGATCGTCTAAGGAGGAGGACCAATGCGCAGCGTTGAAGGTGAACATATTTATATTTATTAGAGTATGATCACACGATCAAAACAACAGACGAAAACGTGATGTCTACGGTTGAACACAAACCAAATAAGAACAAGAAACCACAAACACAAAGGGAAAGACCGACAGTTTAAATATGGCTCCCAATCAGAGACAACCAGCTGACACTCGTTGCCTCTGATTGGGAGTCACTCAGGCCAACATAGAAATACAAACTAGAACTCCCAACATAGCAATAGAATACATAGAATTACACACCCTGGCTCAACATAACAGTGTCCCCAGAGCCAGGGCGTGACAGTACCCCCTAAAGGCGCGGACTCCGACCGCGCCAACTAAATACCACAGGGGAGGGACCGGGTGGGCACTCCGCCTTGGCGGCGGATCCGGCTCGGGCCTGATCCCCACTCCCTCTCCAACCCCCCCAAAGTACCCCTGGTCCGGTCTGGCCCCGCTGGCCGGAGCTGGACTGCACACTGATGGAGCGGATTGCTCTAGCTCCGGCGTAACGCATCTGACCGGTGCCGGACCAGGCACCAGTGGAACAGGCACGGGCCGTGCCGGACCGCAACGCACACCACTGGCTTGGTGTGGGGAACAGGCACGGGCCGTGCTGGACTGACGACGCACACCACTGGCTTGGTGTGGGGGAGCAGGAGCGGGCCGGACAGGGCTGGCGAACGCACCACTGACTTGGTGCGGGGAGCAGGAGCGGGCCGGACAGGGCTGGCGAACGCACCACTGACTTGGTGCGGGGAGCAGGAGCGGGCCGGGCAGGGCTGACGAAACGCACCACTGACTTGGTGCGGGGAGCAGGAACAGGCCGGGCCGAGCTGGCGACACGCACCGTAGACTTGGTGCGGGGGAGCAGGAACGGGCCGAGCCGGGCTGATCGAAGCGCACCACTGACTTGGTGCGTGGAGCAGGAACGGGCCGAGCTGGGCTGGCGAACGCACCACTGACTTGGTGCGGGGAGCAGGAGCGGCCGGACCGGGCTGACGGGCGCACCACTGACTGGTGCGTGGAGCAGGATCGGGCCGAGCTGGGCTGACGAAACGCACCACTGACTTGGTGCGGGGAGCAGGAGCGGGCCGGACCGGGCTGACGAGCGCACCACTGACTTGGTGCGGGGGAGAGAAACCCGTGCCGGGCTGGCGAAGCGCACCACTGACTTGGTGCGGGGAGCAGGAACGGGCGTGCCGGGCTGACGGCGCACCACTGACTTGGTGCGAGTGGCAGGAACAGGCCGGACCGTACTGGGAACACACACCACTGGCCCTACGTGGGGATCAGGAACAGGCCGGACCGGACTGGCAACACACGCCAGTACCTCTCGCCGTGCCTCTACATCCACCATCCCCTCTTCGACCAGTGGCCCCCGTAACCTGGCGGCCTCCTCTGGCAACCCGCTGGGCGCTCTATCGCGGCCTCCTGCTGCCCCCGACGTCGTGAGCCCCCCTAAAAATTTTCTGGGAGTCTCTCTTCCCCGTGGGCCAGGCCTCTATAATTCTCGCCCAACTCTCGCTCTTCTGCTTCCAATCTCCGCCATTCAGCTCCTCATTCGGCTTGACCCAGTCGAAGCTCTTCCTCCACTGTTCCCAAGTCCACCCTCTCTGCTCCTCACTAGGCTGCTTGGTCCAGTTCTGGTGGTTTCTTCTGTCACGATCGTCTAAGGAGGAGGACCAATGCGCAGCGTTGAAGGTGAACATATTTATATTTATTAGAGTATGATCACACGATCAAAACAACAGACGAAAACGTGATGTCTACGGTTGAACACAAACCAAATAAGAACAAGAAACCACAAACACAAAGGGAAAGACCGACAGTTTAAATATGGCTCCCAATCAGAGACAACCAGCTGACACTCGTTGCCTCTGATTGGGAGTCACTCAGGCCAACATAGAAATACAAACTAGAACTCCCAACATAGCAATAGAATACATAGAATTACACACCCTGGCTCAACATAACAGTGTCCCCAGAGCCAGGGCGTGACATAGACCTATCCCATCTTTGTT
>NW_025537963.1:0-25082 GCF_020615455.1 Coregonus clupeaformis | reverse complement strand
AATGAGGCAGGGCAGTTCTGAAATGAGGCGAGGCAGTTCGAGGCCGAGGCAGGGCTGTTTCTAGTTCTAAAATAAATACCTTTACACTTGTTGTCTGGATATCTATTTATTCCTGTATACCTACCCATAGAATATATGATACAGTCTGGCTGGTTTCATTCTGATACTGTTTATCTACTACAACTGGACCCTTATGGGCATTGAATCTTCCAGACCCATGATGAAAGTGGGAACCATCATATGCTCTCTGTGGGATCTGTGTTGATGTGGGACATGTTCATCGCATGCCTCAGCCACTCGGCTGGGTCTGCAGTGTTCAGCAGGCAGTGTTTTTCTGTGGTATTTTTCTCTCTATGTTCAGGCAGATCCCTCTAAGCTCTTGTGTTAGTTCACCCTCCGTGTCTGTGGACAGTGTGAAAGCTTTAGTTCTCTAGCGCTGCTATTGTATGCTAGTTCTCAGCTGAGAGAACTAGCATACTCTTAATTAAGCATTAAAAGCTGCCAAGTTTGCACTACAGAAACATTCTTGACAGACCTCAGTGTGATGTTATGTGTGTTTTTAGCCAGGAAAATTCAATGGCGCTATAGTTATAGGGCTGGGATAGTACCAAATGTCACTGTCTCAAATGAAACACAAAAACAGTTTAAGACTCTTTGGTCCTTTAAAAAAAAAACCTTGCTGTATGTAAATATTGTGTCCTTTGGCTTGAAAATAAGTATGTGACCCTGGTGACAACATGCTGATGTTTGTTTTCCAACATTGGGTGTGTTTTTCCCAAGTGACATGTTCGTATTTGGCTTCCTTGTGGTGTCTTCCGGCCCTACAAGTTATACCTGCGTCCCAAATACACCCTATTCCCTGTAGTGCACTACTTTAGACAGAGGCTGGCTTTACCCCTGGCCACCTGGTCCCTCACTTTGGGGTGAATGCACACCTATTCCCTATATAGTGCACTACTTTAGACCAGAGAATGGCACCTATTCTCTACATAGTGCTACTACTTTAACTCCTGACCCATTGGAATATAGGGTGCCATTAAGAACTTTAAAAGTTACTTAGAGCTATTGAGTTATAACACAAAAGTGGATGTGTTTCTCTTGTAATCAACTATCACATTCAATATGCACAGAGAACTGTTTTAACAAGCCAAATGATACACCAAGAAGTGGATTTTTGTAAATTATTACACAATTTGTGGTTTGTTTTCACAGTTGATGTAAAACAGGTCATTCCATATGATATTCTTACAATTTATTTGCAAAAAAATATTTTCCCTATACTGTTTATTCATTATAAATATTGAAATGGAGTGTTACTTATTTAACCATACCAAAAACAAAATCTTTTGTTACTCAACATTATTATATTCTTCAGTTTAGATGAAGTTAAACCATCTCAAAGTGTAGCGTCCATATTGTGATGCTCTCTTAAGCCATATGCATAAAGTGCATTTTCCTGATTACAGGGTCATTTCAAACACAGTCTTCATGGTTTTCTTGATGTTCTTCTGTACTTGTGTTTTTAAACGACTGTTTTGCTGCCTTTGTCTTCATAAATCATACCACCTTTACCATATCCTGTGTGTGCCATGTGCCGTAACACTGATGAATTATATGTTCTTCATCCCATTTTGAAGTCATATTGTTCAGTTAACTGAAGGATAAAATAAATGAATAGTTTTTCTTAGCGTTTTTTAAACAGATGCAGAAAGTACATTTGTTTTCATTTCCAACATTTTTCACCTGGGTGTCCTGGCCAGCCAGGGTAGGGCAACACTTCACCTGAGTGTCCACAGTGCAGCCAGATGAGCAGCACTACAGCGTTAATGTTGCCGTGCTCCTGAGTGGCGCAGTGGTCCCAAGGCACTGCATATGGTGCTAACTGTGCCACTAGAGATCTGGTTCGAATCCAGGCTCTGGCGCCGGCCGCCTTGGGAGACTCTGGTGGCGCTGGTGTAGCGTCGTCCGGGTAGGGAGGAATGGCGGCGAGGATGTAGCGCTCAGTTTGTTAGAGCATGGCCGTTTGCAGCGCCAGGGTTGTGGTTCGATTCCACGGGGGCCAGTATAAAAATATGTGTTTACTTCTTTGTAAGTCGCTCTGGATGAAGCGTCTGCTAAATGACTAGAATGTGACTAAATGTTATAGTCTGGTGAATCTCAGTTCATATTTTCCATATTATCAAGACATGAGGTGAGTGTCAAAATGGTTTTCCAAGATGCCATATATTAAGTTGAACCTCGGGTAGATCTTTAGTTTAATAGACTAGTCAACTCAAAATATGGTATTCTGTTCTTGAAATAATATTTCTGTTTCATAATACAGACTAAATGAAACACATGCCAAATGGTTTTTAGTAATGTTTTCCTATATTAAATTATTATTAGAATATTGTTAAAAATGTGAGGAAAGGCAGACAATTTTTATATAAACATTGTTCTGTGGCGCAATTCTGTCATTTTACTTTTCAGATGTTTTCCTTTGGTAGGCCTGCCTGTGTCTCTCCTCACTCCGGAAATACTGCTCATTCATCAATTCCAAAGCTGATAATTGTGACTTGATCGATTGAATGGCGTTGAATAGTAATGTGATATTATTTGTATTTGTGTGGATCCCCATTAGTTCTGCAAACTGGCAGCTGCTTCCTGGGTTTAAATTATGATCCCCATTAGTTCCTGCCAAGGCAGCCTATGTCCTGATTAACAAAACATTAAGAACCGTTATATTCAAATAAAAATATTACATTGTTCTGCCACTTTACAACACATTAAGTGTGTTCCCTCAGAATACTATCTGCTATCACATATCTACTGTCGTGGCCCAGTGACTTTCCTTAATATGATGTTCTGTTGTTATCAGAATCAATTAACTATGTTTAATTGTTGCTCAGTTGATAATCTTCACAACATTAACTCGATAAGTTTGGGGCACCACAGAATAAGTTGTTTATAGGTTAGCATCTCCCAAATTAAACTCTAAAGATCTTTACCTATCAAAATGTATAAAACAGTCAACGTATTAATCATTTACCTCTTATCAGTCGTCATTCTAGGCAGTGGCTGAACTTCTTGGATCTGCAAGAATTAGTTTGCCCAACAATTCAACACCACACAAATTGGTTTAATTCTTTTGTTTGCTTGCTAATAATAACACAGAATAACATGAAAAAGATCCTAATGGACTAATAACAACATGTCTTGGTTACCAAAAAGGTGGTGAAAGAGGGAGAGGGAGAGAGAGGGAGAGAGAGAGAGAGAGGGGGAGAGGGGAGAGGGAGAGAGAGAGGAGAGAGAGGGGGAGAGAGAGACACTTATACATTTACACATTTACATTTTAGTCATTTAGGCAGACGCTCTTATCCAGATTAAGGCGACTTACGCGAAAATTAGGGTTAAGTTTGCCTTGCTCTACACATCGACAGATTTTCACCATCGGCTCGGGGATTAGAACCAGCGACCTTTGCGAATACTGGCTACAACAGCTCTTACCCACTAAGCTATCTTTACGCCCTTATCGTTGATACATTTGGAAACTCTCAAAGTAATCATCATTTTTCATATCATATACAATATAAAAAGGATGAAAACTTGTTATATAATGTGTATACAGTATTTTTCTTGATACATTCTTAATGACATCACAAAATAATACAACATGACACATGGTTATTCTTTAGGTCCCCACTGACCATTCCCATTCTTATCTTAGAAATATTGTTGTGTTTACTTTTTGGAAGTTACGAATTTTTGGCGGCAAAAGTCTTCTGGAGACAAAGGGACATTCCAATCACCAATACTGGAGGGTAGAAAAGAGATGCCCCTCTCTGCTACTTACGACTGGGTGTGAGGTGTCCAAACTGCCCATTCATCGCCCCTCCCCCTCTTCTGTGGGTGAGAGCATCTAGTGATTGTCAGCCATTGCCATGCTGATCTGAGGCCTTAGATCATCACACAGGACAGTCATGACAGTCCCCTCTCAGTGGTTCAACCAGAAGGATTCCTGCAAATTGCCCACCCCACCTTAAGAATGGCCAGGGACGTCCTGGTTATGATAGTTGGTTCCAGACCGGTTGTCCAGGCTGGTAGATCTAGGCAGTACCAGGGCAGATGTTAACAACGCACAACACCTGGGCTTAAATACATCCAATACATTTCTTCCCCCCTTATCGAGCGGCGGCGTTGGGCACTAACTGGTGGTTTGTATAGGGAACCTGTTTGTGGCTCTGTCAAGCAACTAAAGAAAATGAAACAAAAATGAATAAAAACACAAACAAAAGATACCAAAATATAGTTACCACCTTAATCATCTAATTGGGACTATATTCTATATACGTCCGAAGTCTTAGCTAAACTTGACTCTATCATAAGCATTTTGTCCTACAATGTCATATCTAGGGCTGTCCTACTTCGGTATGTTAAGTTCAGGCGTAACTTCATGATGCAGTCTCATCTGTGAGGCTCTCGCTTTGGACAGTCTCCAGGGATGACCTATTGACCTCTCGGGGAGTAACTGGTGAGTCCCAGCTGTGGCTGGCGGAGTCAAAGGACTTTCAGAGTACATTTCTACTTTACCACAGCTGGTATTTTGTCAACCAAGACCTTCGTAGTCTAAATCTCAATTAACTGTTCCGTTGTACTATGGTTTATACAACACAAGCGCACATCCAAGAAAGATAACACATCCTGGTAGGCTGCAACCTGTTCAGAATGAGTCTGACTTATTCAGATCATTTTCGTGGTCCATTGATCGTGGGTCAGTAAGAGAATCGGTGTAACCTCAGAGTCATATGCCAAGGGGGCCTGTGGTGGTTTTACTCAGTCAATGTGTCTTTACACCATTGTAGTGGCGATAGTTATGAAGGAGTCTATATCATACATTTGGGGGAAAAAGTATTTTTAGTCAGCCATATACTAGCAAGTTCTCCCACTCTAAAAAGATGAGAGGCCTGTAATTTTCATCATAGGTACACATCAACTATGACAGACAAATTGAGAAAAGAAATCCGAAAATCACATTGTAGGATTTTTATGAATTTATTAGCAAATTATGGTGGAAAATAAGTATTTGGTCACCTACGCCAAACAAGCAAGATTCGCTCTCACAGACCTGTAACTTCTTCTTTAAGAGGCTCCTCTGTCCCCTCCATCTTACCAGTATTAATGGCACCTGTTTGAACTTGTTATCAGTATAAAAGACACCTGTCCACAACCTCGAAACAGTCACACTCTCAAGGACACCCAGAAAAACAAAATTGTAGACCTGCCCAGGCTGGGAAGACTGAATCTGCAATACAGGTAGCAGCTAGGTTTGAAGAAATCAACTGTGAGTAATTATTAGAAATGGAGAGACATACAAGACCACTTATCACCCCCGATCTGGGGCGGTTCACGCAAGATCTCACACCGTAAGTCAAAATGATCACAAGCAAAAATCCCAGAACCACACACAGGGGACCTAGTGAATGACCTCAGAGAGCTGGGACCAAAAGTAACAAAGCCTAACCATCAGTAAATAACTACGCCGCCAGGGACTCAAATCCTGCAATGCCAGAGTGTCCCCCTGCTTAAGCCAGCATGTCCAGGCCCGTCTGAAGTTTGCTAGAGTGCATTTTGGATGATCCCAGAAGAGGATTGGGAGAATGTCATATGGTCAGATGAAACCAAAATATAACTTTTGGTGAACTCAACTAGTGTGGAGGACAGAATGCTTTGAGTTGCATCCAAAGAACACCATACCTACTGTTGTAGCTGGGGGTGGAAACATCATAAGCTTTTCGGGCTGTTTTTCTGCAAAGGGACCAGGACGACTGATCCTGCGTTAAAGGAAAGAATGAATGGGGCCACGTATCGTTGAGATTCTGAGCAAAACCTCCTTCCATCAGCAAGGCGTATAAAGATGAACGTGGCTGGGTCTTTCCAGCATGACAAATGATCCCAAACACACCTTGAACTGGCACGAAGGAGTGGCTTCGTAAGAAGCATTTCAAGGTCCTGAGTGGCTGGCCGTCTCCAGATCTCAACCCCATAGAAAATCTTTGGAGGGAGTTGAAAGTCAGTGTTGCCCGCGATATGCCCCAAAACATCACTGCTCTAGAGGAGATCTGCATGGAGTGCAGAATGGGGCTAGAATACGCCAGCAACAGTGCATGTGAAAACCTTGTGAAGACTTACAAAAACGTTTGACCTTATGTTATTGCTACAGAAGGGTATATAACAAAGTATTTAGAAACTTTTGTTAATGACTAAATCTTATTTTCATATATTTGCAAATAAATTCATTAAAAATCCCAATGTGATTTTTCTGGATTATATTTTTTCTTATTTTTGTCTGTCATAGTTGTACCTATTATTAAAATTTTCGCACCACAGACCTCTATCTTTTTAAGTGGGAGTGCACAATTGGTGGCTGTAATACCAACATGTTTCAAGCAGACCACTACATAGTCCCCGTCGCCCAAGGACTCTCAAGATAACCCCACCTAAAATGACTACCGGCCCTGTGCACTGACGTCTGCCCAGCCATGGAAGTGCTTTGAAGGCTGGTCATGGCTCACAACGCAGCATTATCCCCCAGAAACCCTAGACCCATCCAACCTTTTGCATACCGCCCCCAACAGATCCCGCAGATGATGCAATCTCTGTTGCACTCCACACTGCCCTTTCCCACCTGGACAAGAGGAACACCTACGTGAGAATGCGTTATTCATTGACTACAGCTCAGCATTCAACACCATAGTGCCCTCTAAGCTCATCACTTCAAGCTAAGGATCCTGGGACTAAACACCTCCCTCTGCAACTGGGATCCTGGACTTCCTGGAGTGGGCCGCCCTTCAGGTGGTAGGGGTGAGGTAACAACACATCTGCCACACTGATCCTCAACACGGGCCCCCTCAGGGGTGCGTGCTCAGTCCCCCTCCTGTACTCTCTGTTCACCCATGACTGCATGGCCAGGCACGACTCCAACACCATCATTAAGTTTGCCGACGACACAACAGTGGTCAGGCCTGATCACCGGCAACGGTGAGAAAGCCTAGAGGAGGTCAGAGCCTGGCCGTGTGGTACCAGGACAACAACCTCTCCCTCAACGTGACCAAGACAGGAGATGATTGTGGACTACAGGAAAAAAAAGAGGACTGAGCACGCCCCCATTTCTCATCCAACAGGGCTGTAGTGAACAGGTTCGAGAGCTTCAAGTTCCTTGGTGTCCACTCACCAACGAACTATCATGGTCCAAACACACCAAGACAGTGGTAAGAGGGACACGACAAGCCTATTCCCCCTCAGGAGACTGAAAAGATTTGGCATGGGTCCTCAGATCCTCAAAATATTCTACAGCTGCACCATCGAGCGCATCCTGACTGGTTGCATCACCGCCTGGTATGGCAACTGCTTGGCCTCCGACTTAACGCACTACAGAGGTAGTGTATACGGCCCAGTACATCACTGGGGCCAAGCTTCCTGCCATCCAGGACCTCTGTCTCAGGGCGGTGTCAGAGAAAGGCCCTCAAAATTGTCAAAGACTCCAGCCACCCTAGTCATAGACTGTTCTCTCTGCTACTGCATCGGCAAAGGGTCCGGAGTGCCAAGTCTAGGTCAAGAGGCTTCTAAACAGCTTCTACCCCCAAGCCATAAGACTCCTGAACAGCTAATCATGGCTACCCGGACTATTTGCACTGCCCCCCACCCCCATCCTTTTTACGCTGCTGCTACTCTGTTAATTATTTATGCATAGTCACTTTAACTCTACCCACATGTACATATTACTTCAACTACCTCAACTAGCAGTGCCCCCACATTGACTCTGCACTGTACCCCTGTATATATAGCGCTCCCTACTGTTATTTTATTTTACTTCTGCTCTTTTTTTCTCAACACTTTCTTTGTTGTTGTTTTATTTTTTACTTGTTTTGTTAAAAATAAATGCACTGTTGGTTAAAGGCTGTAAGTAAGCATTTCACTGTAATGTCTGCACCTGTTGTATTCGCGCGTATGACCAAAAATTTGATTTGATTTGATTTGACTAAATACTTTTTTTTCCCCACTGTAGCTATATTATCCACGGAGGGAGCTAACCTCACGGCGGAAGCACTCTATATGCACTGAACCAGTCGTGCACGCTGTGTGATCATGGTTCATGACTTCTAACACATCCTCCCTCCTGAATGGAGGGTCTCTGTTATTAGTGGCATGTGTTAACCATCAGAAGAGTGTTTTGGGAGATTCCCTTCCACGTGTTGTAATCTGAGTAACTACTAACTAACTCCACGTGTTGTAATCTGAGTAACTACTAACTCCTGAGTAACTACTAACTCCTGAGTAACTACTAACTCCTGAGTAACTACTAACTCCTGAGACTTAACTCTACTAACTCTGAGTAACTACTAACTCCTGAGTAACCCCTGAGTAACTACTAACTCCTGAGTAACTACTAACTCTGAGTAACTACTAACTCCCTGAGTAACTACTAACTCCCCTGTAACTTCTACTCCTGTGTAACTACTAACTCCTGGGTAACTACTAACTCCCTGAGTAACTACTAACTCCTGTGTAACTACTAACTCCTGTGTTAACTACCTAACTCCTGTGTAACTACTAACTCCTGAGTAACTACTAACTCCTGAGTAACTACTAACTCCCTGAGTAACTACTACCTCTGGTAACTACTAACTCCTGAGTAACTACTAACTCCTGAGTAACTACTAACTCTGAGTAACTACTAACTCCTGAGTAACTACTAACTCCTGGGTAACTACTAACTCCTGAGTAACTACTAACTCCTGAGTAACTACTAACTCCTGAGTAACTACTAACTCCTGAGTAACTACTAACTCCTGAGTAACTACTAACTCCTGAGTAACCACTAACCTGAGTAACCACTAATCCTGAGTAACTTCACTAACTCCTGAGTAACCACTAACTCCTGAGTAACCACTAACTCCTGAGTAACCACTAACTCTGAGTAACCCTTTAACTCCTGAGTAACCCACTAACTCCTGAGTAACCACTAACTCCTGAGTAACTACTAACTCTAGTAACTACTAACTCCTGAGTAACTACTAACTCTGAGTAACTACTAACTCCTGAGTAACTACTAACTCCTGAGTAACTACTAACTCCTGAGTAACTACTAACTCCTGAGTAACTACTAACTCTGAGTAACTCTAACTCCTGAGTAACTACTAACTCCTGAGTAACTACTAACTCCTGAGTAACTTACTAACTCCTGAGTAACTACTAACTCTGAGTAACTACTGCGAACTCTCGGTAACTACTAACTCTGAGTAACTACTAACTCCTGAGTAACTACTAACTCCTGAGCTAACTTCTACTAACTCCTGAGTAACTACTAACCTCCTGAGTAACTACTAACTCCTGAGTAACTACTAACTCCTGAGTAACTACTAACTCCTGAGTAACTACTAACTCCTGAGTAACTACTAACTCCTGAGTAACTACTAACTCCTGAGTAACTACTAACTCTGTGTAACTACTAACTCCTGAGTAACTACTAACTCCTGAGTAACTACTAACTCCTGAGTATAACTATTAACTCCTGAGTAACTACTAACTCCGAGTACTACTTTAACTCCTGAGTAACTACTAACTCCTGAGTAACTACTAACTCCTGAGTAACTACTAACTCCTGGGTAACTACTAACTCCCTGAGTAACTACTAACTCCTGTGTAACTACTAACTCCTGAGTAACTACTAACTCCTGAGTAACTACTAACTCCTGAAGTAACTACTAACTCCTGAGTAACTACTAACTCCTGAGTAACTACTAACTCCTGAGTAACTACTAACTCCTGTGTAACTACTAACTCCTGAGTAACTACTAACTCCTGAGTAACTACTATACTCCTGAGTAACTACTAACTCCTGAGTAACTACTAACTCCTGAGTAACTACTAACTCCTGAGTAACTACTAACTCCTGAGTAACTACTAACTCCTGAGTAACTACTGACTCCTGAGTAACTACTAACTCCTGAGTAACTACTAACTCCTGAGTAACTACTCTAACTCCTGAGTAACTACTAACTCCTGAGTAACTACTAACTCCTGAGTAACTACTAACTCCTGAGTAACTACTAACTCCTGAGTAACTACTAAACTCCTGAGTAACTACTAACTACCCTGAGTAACTACTAACTCCTGAGTAACTACTAACTCCTGAGTAACTACTAACTCCTGAGTAACTACTAACTCCTGAGTAACTACTACTACCTCACTAACTCCTGAGTAACTACTAACTCCCGAGAACTACTAACTCCTGAGTAACTACTAACTCCTGAGTAACTACTAACTCCTGAGTAACTACTAACCACTGGTAACTACTAACTCCTGAGTAACTACTAACTCCTGAGTAACTACTAACTCCTGAGTAACTACTAACTCCTGAGTAACTACTAACTCCTGAGTAACTACTAACTCCTGAGTAACTACTAACTCCTGAGTAACTACTAACTCCTGAGTAACTACTAACTCCTGAGTAACTACTAACTCCTGAGTAACTACTAACTCCTGAGTAACTACTAACTCCCTGAGTAACTACTAACTCCTGAGTAACTACTAACTCCTGAGTAACTACTAACTCCTGAGTAACTACTAACTCTCCTGAGTAACTACTACTCTACTCCTGAGTAACTACTAACTCCTGAGTAACTACTAACTCCTGAGTAACTACTAACTCCTGAGTAACTACTAACTCCTGAGTAACTACTAACTCCTGAGTAACTACTAACTCCTGAGTAACTACTAACTCCTGAGTAACTACTAACTCCTGAGTAACTACTAACTCCTGAGTAACTACTAACTCCTGAGTAACTACTAACTCCTGAGTAACTACTAACTCCTGAGTAACTACTAACTCCTGAGTAACTACTAACTCCTGAGTAACCACTAACTCCTGAGTAACCACTAACTCCTGAGTAACCACTAACTCCTGAGTAACCACTAACTCCTGAGTAACTACTAACTCCTGAGTAACTACTAACTCCTGAGTAACTACTAACTCCTGAGTAACTACTAACTCCTGAGTAACTACTAACTCCTGAGTAACTACTAACTCCTGAGTAACTACTAACTCCGAGTAACTTACTCCTGAGTAACTACTAACTCCTGAGTAACTACTAACTCCTGAGTAACTACTAACTCCTGAGTAACCACTAACACCTGAGTAACCACTAACTCCTGAGTAACCACTAACTCCTGAGTAACTACTAACTCCTGAGTAACTACTAACTCCTGAGTAACTACTAACTCCTGAGTAACCACTAACTCCTGAGTAACTACTAACTCCTGAGTAACTACTAACTCCTGAGTAACTACTAACTCCTGTGTAACTACTAACTCCTGTGTAACTACTAACTCCTGAGTAACTACTAACTCCTGAGTAACTACTACTCCTGAGTAACTACTAACTCCTGAGTAACTACTAACTCCTGAGTAACTACTAACTCCTGTGTAACTACTAACTCCTGTGTAACTACTAACTCCTGAGTAACTACTAACTCCTGAGTAACTACTAACTCCTGAGTAACTACTAACTCCTGTGTAACTACTAACTCCTGAGTAACTACTAACTCCTGAGTAACTACTAACTCCTGAGTAACTACTAACTCCTGAGTCGCTGTTTAACTTGTTAGGTCTCTAACCTTCTTACTGACTGCTGCTGGCATTGGTACTGGTACTGGTACTGGTACTGGTACTGGTACTGGTACTGGTAGCCAAGGTCCATTGGTACTGGTACTGGTACTGGTAGCCAAGGTCCATTGGTACTGGTAGCCAAGGTCCATTGGTACTGGTAGCCAAGGTCCATTGGTACTGGTACTGGTACTGGTAGCCAAGGTCCATTGGTACTGGTAGCCAAGGTCCATTGGTACTGGTAGCCAAGGTCCATTGGTACTGGTAGCCAAGGTACATTGGTACTGGTAGCCAAGGTACATTGGTACTGGTAGCCAAGGTCCATTGGTACTGGTAGCCAAGGTCCATTGGTACTGGTAGCCAAGGTCCATTGGTACTGGTAGCCAAGGTCCATTGGTACTGGTAGCCAAGGTCCATTGGTACTGGTAGCCAAGGTCCATTGGTACTGGTAGCCAAGGTCCATTGGTACTGGTAGCCAAGGTCCATTGGTACTGGTACTGGTACTGGTACTGGTACTGGTAGCCAAGGTCCATTGGTACTGGTACTGGTACTGGTAGCCAAGGTCCATTGGTACTGGTAGCCAAGGTCCATTGGTACTGGTAGCCAAGGTCCATTGGTACTGGTACTGGTACTGGTAGCCAAGGTCCATTGGTACTGGTAGCCAAGGTCCATTGGTACTGGTAGCCAAGGTCCATTGGTACTGGTAGCCAAGGTACATTGGTACTGGTAGCCAAGGTACATTGGTACTGGTAGCCAAGGTCCATTGGTACTGGTAGCCAAGGTCCATTGGTACTGGTAGCCAAGGTCCATTGGTACTGGTAGCCAAGGTCCATTGGTACTGGTAGCCAAGGTCCATTGGTACTGGTAGCCAAGGTCCATTGGTACTGGTAGCCAAGGTCCATTGGTACTGGTAGCCAAGGTACATTGGTACTGGTAGCCAAGGTACATTGGTACTGGTAGCCAAGGTCCATTGGTACTGGTAGCCAAGGTCCATTGGTACTGGTAGCCAAGGTACATTGGTACTGGCAGCCAAGGTACATTGGTACTGGTAGCCAAGGTACATTGGTACTGGTACTGGTACTGGTAGCCAAGGTCCATTGGTACTGGTAGCCAAGGTCCATTGGTACTGGTAGCCAAGGTACATTGGTACTGGTAGCCAAGGTACATTGGTACTGGTAGCCAAGGTACATTGGTACTGGTAGCCAAGGTACATTGGTACTGGTACTGGTACTGGTAGCCAAGGTCCATTGGTACTGGTAGCCAAGGTCCATTGGTACTGGTAGCCAAGGTCCATTGGTACTGGTAGCCAAGGTACATTGGTACTGGTAGCAAGGTACATTGTACTGGTAGCCAAGGTACATTGGTACTGGTAGCCAAGGTCCATTGGTACTGGTAGCCAAGGTCCATTGGTACTGGTAGCCAAGGTCCATTGGTACTGGTACTGGTACTGGTAGCCAAGGTCCATTGGTACTGGTAGCCAAGGTCCATTGGTACTGGTAGCCAAGGTCCATTGGTAGCTGGTAGCCAAGGTACATTGGTACTGGTAGCCAAGGTACATTGGTACTGGTAGCCAAGGTCCATTGGTACTGGTAGCCAAGGTCCATTGGTACTGGTAGCCAAGGTCCATTGGTACTGGTAGCCAAGGTCCATTGGTACCTGGTAGCCAAGGTCCATTGGTACTGGTAGCCAAGGTCCATTGGTACTGGTAGCCAAGGTCCATTGGTACTGGTAGCCAAGGTCCATTGGTACTGGTAGCCAAGGTACATTGGTACTGGTAGCCAAGGCGGGTACATTGGTACTGGTAGCCAAGGTCCATTGGTACTGGTAGCCAAGGTCCATTGGTACTTGGTAGCCAAGGTACATTGGTACTGGCAGCCAAGGTACATTGGTACTGGTAGCCAAGGTACATTGGTACTGGTACTGGTACTGGTAGCCAAGGTCCATTGGTACTGGTAGCCAAAGTCCATTGGTACTGGTAGCCAAGGTCCATTGGTACTGGTAGCCAAGGTACATTGGTACTGGTAGCCAAGGTACATTGGTACTGGTAGCCAGGCATATTGGTACTGGTAGCCAAGGTACATTGGTACTGGTAGCCAAGGTCCATTGGTACTGGTAGCCAAGGTCCATTGGTACTGGTAGCCAAGGTCCATTGGTACTGGTAGCCAAGGTCCATTGGTACTAGTAGCCAAGGTCCATTGGTACTGGTACTGGTACTGGTAGCCAAGGTCCATTGGTACTGGTATTAAGGTCCATTGGTACTGGTAGCCAAGGTCCATTGGTACTGGTAGCCAAGGTACATTGGTACTGGTAGCCAAGGTCCATTGGTACTGGTAGCCAAGGTCCTATTGGTACTGGTAGCCAAGGTCCATTGGTACTGGTAGCCAAGGTCCATTGGTACTGGTAGCCAAGGTCCATTGGTACTGGTAGCCAAGGTCCATTGGTACTGGTAGCCAAGGTCCATTGGTACTGGTAGCCAAGGTCCATTGGTACTGGTAGCGCAAGGTCCATTGGTACTGGTAGCCAAGGTACATTGGTACTGGTAGCCAAGGTCCATTGGTACTGGTAGCCAAGGTACATTGGTACTGGCAGCCAAGGTACATTGGTACTGGTAGCCAAGGTACATTGGTACTGGTACTGGTACTGGTAGCCAAGGTCCATTGGTACTGGTAGCCAAGGTCCATTGGTACTGGTCCAAGGTCCATTGGTACTGGTAGCCAAGGTACATTGGTACTGGTAGCCAAGGTAAATTGGTACTGGTAGCCAAGGTACATTGGTACTGGTACCAAGGTCCATTGGTACTGGTAGCCAAGGTCCATTGGTACTGGTAGCCAAGGTCCATTGGTACTGGTAGCCAAGGTCCATTGGTACTGGTAGCCAAGGTCCATTGGTACTGGTAGCCAAGGTACATTGGTACTGGTAGCCAAGGTACATTGGTACTGGTAGCCAAGGTCCATTGGTACTGGTAGCCAAGGTACATTGGTACTGGCAGCCAAGGTACATTGGTACTGGTAGCCAAGGTACATTGGTACTGGTACTCGGTTACTGGTAGCCAAGGTCCATTGGTACTGGTAGCCAAGGTCCATTGGTACTGGTAGCCAAGGTCCATTGGTACTGGTAGCCAAGGTACATTGGTACTGGTAGCCAAGTACATTGGTACTGGTAGCCAAGGTACATTGGTACTGGTAGCCAAGGTCCATTGGTACTGGTAGCCAAGGTCCATTGGTACTGGTAGCCAAGGTCCATTGGTACTGGTAGCCAAGGTACATTGGTACTGGCAGCCAAGGTACATTTGGTACTGGTAGCCAAGGTACATTGGTACTGGTACTGGTACTGGTAGCCAAGGTCCATTGGTACTGGTAGCCAAGGTACATTGGTATTTGGCAGCCAAGGTACATTGGTACTGGTAGCCAAGGTACATTGGTACTGGTACTGGTACTGGTAGCCAAGGTCCATTGGTACTGGTAGCCAAGGTCCATTGGTACTGGTAGCCAAGGTCCATTGGTACTGGTAGCCAAGGTACATTGGTACTGGTAGCCAAGGTACATTGGTACTGGTAGCCAAGGTACATTGGTACTGGTAGCCAAGGTCCATTGGTACTGGTAGCCAAGGTCCATTGGTACTGGTAGCCAAGGTCCATTGGTACTGGTAGCCAAGGTCCATTGGTACTGGTAGCCAAGTTCCATTGGTACTGGTAGCCAAGGTCCATTGGTACTGGTAGCCAAGGTCCATTGGTACTGGTAGCCAAGGTACATTGGTACTGGTAGCCAAGGTACATTGGTACTGGTAGCCAAGGTCCATTGGTACTGGTAGCCAAGGTCCATTGGTACTGGTAGCCAAGGTACATTGGTACTGGCAGCCAAGGTACATTGGTACTGGTAGCCAAGGTACATTGGTACTGGTACTGGTACTGGTAGCCAAGGTCCATTGGTACTGGTAGCCAAGGTCCATTGGTACTGGTAGCCAAGGTCCATTGGTACTGGTAGCCAAGGTACATTGGTACTGTGTAGCCAAGGTACATTGGTACTGGTAGCCAAGGTACATTGGTACTGGTAGCCAAGGTCCATTGGTACTGGTAGCCAAGGTCCATTGGTACTGGTAGCCAAGGTCCATTGGTACTGGTAGCCAAGGTCCATTGGTACTGGTAGCCAAGGTCCATTGGTACTGGTAGCCAAGGTCCATTGGTACTGGTAGCCAAGGTACATTGGTACTGGTAGCCAAGGTACATTGGTACTGGTAGCCAAGGTACATTGGTACTGGTAGCCAAGGTCCATTGGTACTGGTAGCCAAGGTACATTGGTACTGGTAGCCAAGGTACATTGGTACTGGTAGCCAAGGTCCATTGGTACTGGTAGCCAAGGTCCATTGGTACTGGTAGCCAAGGTCCATTGGTACTGTGTAGCCAAGGTCCATTGGTACTGGTAGCCAAGGTCCATTGGTACTGGTAGCTACTCCAAGGTCCATTGGTACTGGTAGCCAAGGTCCATTGGTACTGGTAGCCAAGGTACATTGGTACTGGTAGCCAAGGTACATTGGTACTGGTAGCCAAGGTCCATTGGTACTGGTAGCCAAGGTACATTGGTACTGGCAGCCAAGGTACATTGGTACTGGTAGCCAAGGTACATTGGTACTGGTACTGGTACTGGTAGCCAAGGTCCATTGGTACTGGTAGCCAAGGTCCATTGGTACTGGTAGCCAAGGTCCATTGGTACTGGTAGCCAAGGTACATTGGTACTGGTAGCCAAGGTACATTGGTACTGGTAGCCAAGGTACATTGGTACTGGTAGCCAAGGTCCATTGGTACTGGTAGCCAAGGTCCACTGTTGGTACTGGTAGCCAAGGTCCATTGGTACTGGTAGCCAAGGTCCATTGGTACTGGTAGCCAAGGTCCATTGGTACTGGTAGCCAAGGTCCATTGGTACTGGTAGCCAAGGTCCATTGGTACTGGTAGCCAAGGTACATTGGTACTTGGTAGCCAAGGTACATTGGTACTGGTAGCCAAGGTCCATTGGTACTGGTAGCCAAGGTCCATTGGTACTGGTAGCCAAGGTACATTGGTACTGGCAGCTAAGGTACATTGGTACTGGTAGCCAAGGTACATTGGTACTGGTACTGGTACTGGTAGCCAAGGTCCATTGGTACTGGTAGCCAAGGTCCATTGGTACTGGTAGCCAAGGTCCATTGGTACTGGTAGCCAAGGTACATTGGTACTGGTAGCCAAGGTACATTGGTACTGGTAGCCAAGGTCCATTGGTACTGGTAGCCAAGGTCCATTGGTACTGGTAGCCAAGGTCCTATTGGTACTGGTAGCCAAGGTCCATTGGTACTGGTAGCCATAGGTCCATTTCAGTGTCAAAGGTCACTGGTACGTGGTCCATTGGTACTGGTAGCCAAGGTCCATTGGTACTGGTAGCCAAGGTACATTGGTACTGGTAGCTGGTCCATTGGTACTGGTAGCCAAGGTACATTGGTACTGGTAGCCAAGGTCCATTGACACTGGTAGCCAAGGTCCATTGAGTACTGGTAGCCAAGGTCATTGGTACTGGTAGCCAAGGTCCAATTGGTACTGGTAGCCAAGGTCCATTGGTACTGGTAGCTGGGTCCATTGGTACTGGTAGCCAAGGTCCATTGGTACTGGTAGCCAAGGTACATTGGTACTGGTAGCTCAAGGTCCATTGGTACTGGTAGCCAAGGTCCATTGGTACTGGTAGCCGTCATTGGTACTGGTGTAAGGTACATTGGTACTGGTAGCCAAGGTACATTGGTACTGGTTAGCCAAGGTCCATTGGTACTGGTAGCCAAGGTCCATTGGTACTGGTAGCCAAGGTCCATTGGTACTGGTAGCCAAGGTACATTGGTACTGGTAGCCAAGGTCATTGGTACTGGTAGCCAAGGTCCATTGGTACTGGTAGCCAAGGTCCATTGGTACTGGTAGCCAAGGTCCATTGGTACCTGGTAGCCAAGGTCCATTGGTACTGGTAGCCAAGGTCCATTGGTACTGGTAGCCAAGGTCCATTGGTACTGGTAGCCAAGGTCCATTGGTACTGGTAGCCAAGGTCCATTGGTGTTACTGGTAGCCAAGGTACATTGGTACTGGCAGCCAAGGTACATTGGTACTTTTAAGTAGCCAACTTGGTACTGGTAGCCAAGGTCCATTGGTACTGGTAGCCAAGGTCCATTGGTACTGGTAGCCAAGGTCCATTAGTACTGGTAGCCAAGGTCCATTGGTACTGGTAGCCAAGGTACATTGGTACTGGTAGCCAAGGTCCATTGGTACTGGTAGCCAAGGTACATTGGTACTGGTAGCCAAGGTCCATTGGTACTGGTAGCCAAGGTACATTGGTACTGGTAGCCAAGGTACACTGGTACTGGTAGCCAAGGTCCATTGGTACTGGTAGCCAAGGTACATTGGTACCTGGTCCAAGGTCCATTGGTACTGTAGCCAAGGTCCATTACTGGTAGTCTTGGTACTGTAGCCAAGGTCCATTGGTACTGGTAGCCAAGGTCCATTGGTACTGGTAGCCAAGGTACATTGGTACTGGTAGCCAAGGTCCATTGGTACTGGTAGCCAAGGTACATTGGTACTGGTAGCCAAGGTACATTGGTACTGGTAGCCAAGGTCCATTGGTACTGGTATGCCAAGGTACATTGGTACTGGCAGCCAAGGTACATTGTACTGCGTTTGCCAAGTACATATGGTACTGGTAGCCAGGTCCATTGGTACTGGTAGCCGGTCCATTGGTACTGGTAGCAGTGGTCCATTAGTTACTGGTAGCCAAGGTCCATTGGTACTGGTAGCCAAGGTCCATGGTACTGGTAGCCAAGGTCCATTGGTACTGGTAAGGTACATTGGTACTGGTAGCCAAGGTCCATTGGTACTGGTAGCCAAGGTCCATTGGTACTGGTAGCCGGTCCATTGGCGTACTGGTAGCCAAGGTCCATTGGTACTGGTAGCCAAGGTCCATTGGTACTAGAGCCAAGGTCCATTGGTACTGGTAGCCAAGGTACATTGGTACTTTGGTAGCCAAGGTCCATTGGTACTGGTAGCCAAGGTCCATTGGTACTGGTAGCCAAGGTACATTGACTGGTAGCCAAGGTCCATTGGTACTGGTACTTGGGGGTACATTGGTACTGGTAGCCAAGGTCCGTTGTACTGGTAGCCAAGGTCCATTGGTACTGGTAGCCAAGTCCATTGGTACTGGTACCAAGGTCCATTGGTACTGGTAGCCAGGTCCATTGTAGTACTGGTAGCCAAGGTCCATTGGTACTGGTAGCCAAGGTCCATTGGTACTGTTGTGAAGGTCCATTGGTACTGGTAGCCAAGGTCCATTGGTACTGGTAGCCAAGGTCCATTGAGTACTGGTAGCCAAGGTCCATTGGTACTGGTAGCGAGGTCCATTGGTACTGGTAGCCAAAGGTCCATTGGTACTGGTAGCCAAGGTCCATTGGTGCTGGCAGCCGTCCATTGCTGGCAGCCAAGGTCCATTGGTACTCGTAGCCAAGTCATTAATTCAGTTTGATCCAATTGGTACTTGTACAAGGTCCATTGGTACTGGTAGCCAAGCGTCCATTGGTAATGGTAGCCAAGGTACATTGGTAATGGTAGCCAAGGCACATTGGTACTGGTAGCCAAGGTCCATTGGTACTGGTAGCCAAGGTCCATTGGTACTGGTAGCCAAGGTCCATTGGTACTGGTAGCCAAGGTCCATTGGTACTGGTAGCCAAGGTCCATTGGTACTGGTAGCCAAGGTACATTGTATAAGCGGTCCATTGGTACTGGTAGCCAAGGTCCATTGGTACTGGTAGCCAAGGTCCATTGGTACTGGTAGCCAAGGTCCATTGTTACTGTGCAGCCAAGGTCCATTGGTACTGGTCAAGTCCATTGGTACTGTGTAGCCAAAGGTCCATTGGTACTGGTAGCCAAGGTCCATTGGTACTGGTAGCAAGGTACATTGGTACTGGTAGCCAAGGTCCATTGGTACTGGTAGCCAAGGTACATTGGTACTGGCACGCAAGGTCCATTGGTACTGGTAGCCAAGGTCCATTGGTACTGGTAGCCAAGGTCCATTGCGTACTGGTTGCCAAGGTACATTAAGTTACTGGTAGCCAAGGTACATTGGTACTGGTAGCCAAGTACATTGGTACTGTAAGCCAAGGTCCATTGGTACTGGTAGCCAAGGTACATTGGTACTGGTAGCCAAGGTCCATTGGTACTGGTAGCCAAGGTCGCATTGGCACTGGTAAAGGTCCATTGGTACTGGTAGCCAAGGTACATTGGTACTGGTAGCCAAGGTCCATTGTACTGGTAGCCAAGGTACATTGGTACTGGTAGCCAAGGTCCATTGGTACTGGTAGCCGAGGTACATTGGTACTGGTAAGCCAAGGTACATTGGTACTGGTAGCCAAGGTCCATTGGTACTGGTAGCCAAGGTCCATTGGTACTGGTAGCCAAGGTACATTGGTACTGGTAGCCAAGGTCACATTGGTACTGGTAGCCAAGTCCATTGGTACTGGTAGCCAAAGGTACATTGGTACTGGTAGCCAAGGTCCATTGGTACTGTTAGCTAAGGTCCATTGGTACTGGTAGCCAAGGTCCATTGGTACTGGCAGCCAAGGTCCATTGGTACTGGCAGCCAAGGTCCATTGGTACTGGCAGCCAAGGTCCATTGGTACTGGTAGCCAAGGTACATTGGTACTGGTAGCCAAGGTACATTGGTACTGTTGCTTTGTTCCCTGAGACTGCCCCCTTTCGGTGCTTGGAAGTGTCCGAAGGACAAGAGAAGTTAATCTTAGCTCACAGCATCGCATGACTCCAAGGTGGAGGGAATCTGCTCACTCACTAGAGACTGCTGGCTCAAAAGAGACTGCTCACTCATAGAGACTGCTGGCTCAAAGAGACTGCTCACTCATAGGAGACTGCTGGCTCAAAGAGACTGCTCACTCATAGAGACTGCTCTGGGCTCAAAGAGACTGCTCACTCATAGAGACTGCTGGCTCAAAGAGACTGCTCACTCATAGAGACTGCTGGCTCAAAGAGACTGCTCACTCATAGAGACTGCTGGGCTCAAAGAGACTGCTCACTCATAGAGACTGCTGGCTCAAAGTCATGAAAAAGAACAGTCAATCGGTTTGCTGATTGAATGTGACCAGATCTGCAATATCTGCTTGAGTCAGATTCTGCTACAAGAGGTGTCAAAATGTATCTTTCCCAAGAGTCACTTTCGACAGATACTCCTTGTGGATGACTATGTTGCAGCCAGCATTAGGAGAAGACAGTCAGTGGAGACGGCACGGTTACCTGTGACCATACAGTACCAGTCAAAAGTTTGGACACACCTACTCATTCAAATCAAATCAAATCAAATTTTATTGGTCACATGCGCCGAATACAACAGGTGCAGACATTACAGTGAAATGCTTACTTACAGCCCTTAACCAACAGTGCATTTATTTTAAACAAAAAAAGTAAAAAGTAAAATTCCAGGATTTTTCTTTATTTTTACTAATTTCTACATTGTAGAATAATAGTGAAGACATCAAAACTATGAAATAACACATATGGAATCATGTAGTAACCAAAAAAGGGTTAAACAAATCAAAATATATTTTATATTTGAGATTCTTCAAATGCCAAGAGTGTGCAAGCTGTCATCAAGGCAAAGGGTGGCTATTTGAAGAATCTCAAATTTTTATTTGTTTCACAACTGTTTTGGTAAGTCGCCTCTGGATAAGAGCGTCTGCTAAATGACTAAAATGTAAATGTTATTACATGATTCCAAATGTGTTATTTCATAGTTTTGATGTCTTCACTACTATTCTACAAAAATAGTAAAAATAAAATAAAAACCCTTGAATGAGTAAAGGTGTCAAACTTTTGACTGGTACTGTATATATATATATTTTAAGTTTGGTTTTGAGTCGTTGGAAGCTGCAAACGATTTTAATCTATTTATAAATTAACCATCAATCACGGATCGTAATGTGGTTGGACGTCAATGAATCCGTCTAGAAGGACCATGTAAAAACGGTTGTCTGGTATGCCCTCACCCGTCTGAGCTGTCAGCTGGGAATGGCCTCCCCCGTCTGAGTGGTCAGCTGGGAATGCCCTCACCCGTCTGAGTGGTCAGCTGGGAATGGCCTCCCCCGTCCCTGAGTGGTCAGCTGAAATGGCCTCCCCCGTCTGAGTGGTCAGCTGGGAATGGCCTCCCCCGTCTGAGTGGTCAGCTGGGAATGGCCTCCCCCGTCTGAGTGGTCAGCTGGGAATGGCCTCCCCCGTCTGAGTGGTCAGCTGGGAATGGCCTCCCCCGTCTGAGTGGTCAGCTGGGAATGGCCTCACCCGTCTGAGTGGTCAGCTGGGAATGGCCTCCCCCGTCTGAGTGGTCAGCTGGGAATGGCCTCCCCCGTCTGAGTGGTCAGCTGGGAATGGCCTCCCCCCGTCTGAGTGGTCAGCTGGGAGATGGCCTCCCCCGTCTGAGTGGTCAGCTGGGAATGGCCTCACCCCCTATATACTTCTAACTGATTGGTTTGGTTCTGTCCTCTATAGTGCTGTCTAGTCAGAACATGATGTTGACGCCCATCACTGTACTCTTGATAGTCACAGACACAGCTGTTTCCTTTGAAGATGTTTATATGATTGTTGTGATTGTGGTTATCCTAATGACTTGGAAATCTTATTGTTGTGGTTCTATAGGACAAAACTCAAACATTCACCTCTTGAGAGAGAGAGAAAACTAATTACTTGGATTGACAAAGGGTCAAGATTTCTGGCACCCTCTCTCTCCAGCCTTGTGTAAGAATCTGCCAGGCTGAGACCTTATCAGATCTGCCCTGGCGCCACAGGGTCATAAATTACTCTGGGCATGAGCAAGCTCCAAGAACTGTCTGGGATGATTCTCGAAGCTCGCCCATGGCAGCACAATAAAACAATAAAACACCTTAATAAAGGGTCACTATGGAAAACACTGTGGTAAGCGTGTGCGTGCAAATACTATGTTTACCAATACAACAATTAAACCACTTCTGCAAAAGCAACCAATGCAATAATAAATAGTAAAATAGCATTGTATCTGGTCAAACACCATTTTTTCCCAAAAAGTTTCCAAAGGGTTGGTAACAGGCTGATTGGTGCATTATTTGAGCCAGTAAAGGGGGCTTACTATTCTTAGGTAGGGGAATTACTTTTGCTTCCCTCCAGGCCTGAGGGCACACACTTTCTAGTGGGCTGATTGAAGAGATGGCAAATACAGTGGCTTGCCGAAAGTATTCACCCCCATTGGCATTTTTTCTTATTTTGTTGCCTTACAACCTGGAATTAAATATGGGGGGTTTGCATCATTTGATTTACACAACATTCCTACCACTTTGAAGATGTAAAATATTTTTATAATGAAATAAGACATAAAACAGAACTTGAGCGTGCGTTACTATTCACCCCCCAAAGTCAATACTTTGTAGAGACACCTTTTGCAGCAATTACAGCTGCAAGTCTCTTGGGGTATGTCTCTATAAGCTTGGCACATCTAGCCACTGGGATTTTTGCCCATTCTTCAAGGCAAAACTGCTCCAGCGCTCCTTCAAGTTGGATGGGTTCATCTGGTACAGCAATCTTTAAGTTAAACCACTCGAGTGTTGCTTTAGCAGTATGCTTAGGTCATTGTCCTGCTGGAAGGTGAACCTCCGTCCCAGTCTCAAATTGAGGTTTCCCTCAAGAATTTCTCTGTATTTAGCGCCATCCATCATTCCTTCAATTCTGACCAGTTTCCCAGTCCCCTACCGAGTGAAAAACATCCCACAGCATGATGCCGCCACCACCATGCTTCACTGTGGGGATGTTGTCGGGGTGATGAAAGGTGTTGGGTTTTGCGCCAGACATAGCGTTTGCCTTGATGGTCAAAAAGCTCAATTTTAGTCTCATCTGACCAGAGTACCTTCTTCCATATGTTTGGGGGAGTCTTTGCAGCTCCTTCAGGGTTACCTTTGGTCTCTTTGTTGCCTCTCTGATTAATGCCCTACTTGCCTGGTCCGTGAGTTTTGGTGGCGGCCCTCTCTTGGCAGGTTTGTTGTGGTGCCATATTCTTTCCAATTTTTTTAATAATGGATTTAATGGTGCTCATTCGGATGTTCAAAGTTGGATATTTTTTATAGCCCAACCTCGATCTGTACATCTCACAACTTTGTCCCTGACCTGTTTGGAAGCTCCCTTGGTCTTCATGGTGCCGCTTGCTTGGTGATGCCCCTTACTTGGTGATGCCCCCTTGCTTAGTGGTGTTGCAGACTCTGGGGCCTTTCAGAACAGGTGTATATATACTGAGATCATGTGACAGATCATGTGACACTTAGATTGCACACAGGTGGACTTTAGTTTAACTAATTCATGTGACTTCTGAAGGTAATTGGTTGCACCAGATCTTATTGTAGGGCTTCAGTAAGCAAAGGGGGTGAATACATATGCACGCATCACCTTTCCGTAATTTTTTTTTGAATTTTTTAAACAAGTAATTTTGACTATTTTGTATATGTCCATTACATGAAATCAAAAATAAAATTCCATTTAAATTACAGGTTGTAATGCAATAAAATAGGGAAAAACACCAGAAGGGGGAGTGGGAATACTTTTGCAAGGCACTGTAGGAGTGGCAATATCGTCTGCTATTATCCTCAGTAATTTTCAATCCAAGTTGTCAGACCATGGTGGCTTTTTCCCTCTTCCACACTCTACTTTACGAGCTCAAAATTACAATGCTTGTCTTTCATAATTTCATCAGTTATACTTGGATGTGTACTGTCACGTCTATGCTGGCATGTCATGCCTAAGTTTGCTAATCTTGCCACTGAAAAAACGTCATTAAAGTAGTTGGCAATATCTGGGTGGTTTTTTGATGAATGAGCCACATCTGATTCAACTGAATGATGGAGCTGAGTTTGCCTCCTTTTCCCAAAATGTCTTTTGATGCTCCAAAGCTTTTTACTATCATTATTTGTCATTTCTCTTTGTTTCATGTAGTTTACTTCCTCTCTTTCATTCCGTTTAGTCATCCCAGATTTCTCAATTTGCAATCCTGGTTCGAATCCAGGCTCTGTCGTATTGCCGCCGACCGCACCCATGGGGCTGCGCACAATTATGGCTTGGCTTCGTCCAGGGTAGGGAGGCGGGAAATGTCCGGCGGGGATTTAGCTCAGTTGGTGAGCAAGGAGCCGTTTGCAACGCATGGAGGTTGTGGGTTCGATCTCCACGGGGGGCCTGAATGAAAAAATTATATATATATATATATATATATATATAAAAATAATGTATGCACTCACCTAACTGTAAGTCTCTCTGGATAGAGCGTCCTGCTTGACTAACCCAAGAAGTCATTTTAGCAGACGCTCTTATCAAGCACTTGATTAGTTAGTGAAGTAGACACATTTTATATATATATATATATATATATATATATATA
>NW_025537962.1:0-25083 GCF_020615455.1 Coregonus clupeaformis | reverse complement strand
TCTACCCACACATAAGCCAACACCTCCCGCCAGAGAGACACATCCTCAACCTCGACTCTGAATGCATTCAACACGTGCATGAATACAGCAACGCATGCGCGGAGCCTTCCTGATTTGGCCATTGCGACTTTGACTATTGTAGATAATCCATTTGGATTGATGCCTTTTATTTCAACGCCTCAGGCAAGTAAAACGGCAATGTCAGCTTTTAGACAGGTTAGTTAACAACATACATGGTGAGAAATATAGACTTGCGCGTATATAATAATAAATGCCATTTAGCAGACGCTTTTATCCAAAGCGATTTACAGTCATGTGCGCATACATGTTTACGTATGGGTGGTCCCAGGGATGGAACCCACTACCCTGGCGTTACAAGCGCCATGCTCACCAATTGAGCGACAGAGGACCACATGTAAATAGATCAATTATGCCTTTTTGATGGAAATATTGAGGTGGGATTTTTGGAGATCAGTTCATAATTTACGCGCGCTCTCTGCAAATAAGGCGGGCCAGCTCGACGTCCTAGGGCACGTTATGCACCCTCTTTGCGTGGATGGCACACAGTTTGGTGTCCTCGAACAGACCGACCAGGTAAGCCTCACTGGCCTCCTGCAGCTCTGGAAGCGCAGGTCGGTCTTGAAGAACAGGGCGATTTTTCTCCCCAGGTGCTGGAAGGGCACATTGCGGATGAGCAGCTCAGTGGAGCTTTGGGGAACAACGGATCTCTCTGAGACACGGTGCCGGGCCTGTAACGGGAGGCTCTCCTGCGCGCAGCATTGGCGGCGCAGCTGCATCCTTAGGCTTTGCCACGGGTGGATTTGCGAGCGGTTTGCTTGGTTCTGGCCATGGCGCTAGGCTTCCTTATTAGACAGTCGGATTATAGCCTCGAAATGCCCATGTGAAATGTAAAGCCGGCAGTGGCATCTGCTGATTGGACACCATCTCCCCACCACCCCGATTGGCCCGTTACGGGAGGCCTCCTCTGTCGGCTCTCGGAAGGGATGCTTTGCTTCTCTTTTTTTTTTTGACCGCGCACCCAAACCAGTACACTGCATGCCCAAAACAATACACTGCGCTCCCATAAAACACACCGGTGACGCCAAAAACAATACACTTTGCGTGCGCCAATAACCTACACTGCGCGCCCAAAACAATAGATCACTGCCGGACTTTACACGCAATAATAGTCGCCTAAAGTCAAGAGTGAAATCTTGCGTTATAATTTAATGCTAGCCTGCTATGGCAATAAACGAGGCTAATCGTACACTTGCGCTCGGATGCAACTGTACACTGCGCGCAGGCAAAAGCACAGTGCGCTGTAAGTACACTGCCGGCCCTTTTATGCGCAATAATAGTCGCTGAAGTCAAGAGTGAAATCTTGTGTTATAATTTAATGCCTAGCCTGTTATGGCAAACGAGGCCAATAGTTTTCACTGCGCGGATGCAACTGCACACTCCGCGCGCAGGCAAAAAGCACAATGTGCGTGCAAAAGTACACTGCCGGCCCTTTATGCGCAATATGATCGCTGAAGTCAGAGTGAAATCTTATCTTCCAATCTAATGCCAGCCTGCTATGGGAAACGATGCCAATAGACTGCGCGCAGGCATTAGGATACTGCCGCGATAATATTCGCCAAAGTCAAGAGTGAAATCTTTTTTGTTCTAATCACCACATGTTCAGTAATGGCATTTCCCCCTTTATTCAAATTACAACCTCCACTTTTCAGTTATTTGAAATGAAATAATCTCTCAAATATCACTATATCTAAAACAAGCCATAGAAAGTTGGTTGCAATTTCAATTAAATCATCCAGAAACGACAG
Source organism: Coregonus clupeaformis (assembly GCF_020615455.1). Lineage (NCBI taxonomy): Eukaryota > Metazoa > Chordata > Actinopteri > Salmoniformes > Salmonidae > Coregonus > Coregonus clupeaformis. The sequence goes on along the minus strand of NW_025537962.1, from coordinate 23,257 downwards.
AACAAACCAAATACACTAATAGGGAGAAAATATATATTTATTGAATTGTATGTTGCTTATAGCCTTACTTGTTGGTATCTCAGACTGACTAGAACCTTAATAATAATCACCATACTTACTTCACATAGCACGGACATATAGTAGACTACTGACACTCACCTCCTATGGAATGGGTATGGGGACTGGACACGCCAGACCCAGACCCTACTGTTGTCGATCACACATATTAATGCGCGTTCAGGGTGCCTATCAGAGTTATCGGAAATACCCTAGTTCCTACTGGGAAGTTTCACTTGAATGACCCTCCAAGTTCGAATTACAAGTGAGAAATTGTGAAAACGTTGTTGCCAATCTTATTGGTTTAAGAATTGTTCCGACTTCAAAACCACTTTAACACAATCATGTCGGAGTTACAACTGTAACGATCCCGGCTGTCTGAGTCGGGTCCTGTCTGGTGACTAGTTTTTCCTGTTCGTAATCTCCAGTTTCCCGAGGGTTCGGGAACGCTCCGGGGAGCGCTCTGGTTTTCCGCACCTGCACCCATCAGCAATCTGCACACCCTGGTCCTGATCATCACCCTTCTTAGGCTCTGGCCGAACATCCAGTTCCTGCCGGATCGTTAGCTTTATGAACAGTATGTTTGTCAGCGTGTCAGCCTCTGAGCCCTTAGTTAGTTTTGTTGTTTTGCACCTTGTTACTTGCTGTGTACTGACCTCCGTTTTTGTTCTGTCTGCAGTCTCTCACCCGGAACCTTCACTCAACCTCTGCCTGATGGTCGGGCGGCTGCCCGAGCCAGTACGGACCAACCACGCACCTCAACAACCCATCCACGCCACCCGCTCTGTTCCCTGGATTATTCAGCCTCACTCGAATCTACTAAATAAACACACACCTTCTCTCAACGTACCTTGTCCTTGTCCTTCTGGTTCCCAGCATCGTAAACCGTGACAGGAAACGATCCGCTCAGTAATGAACCCAGCGGACCTGGACTCCGTTCGCTCCATGCTATTACCCAGCAGGAGAAGATGTTGGGCCATCATATGCACGGTACTACAGGAGATCGCGTTGTCAGTTCGGAACCTTTCTACCGAGTCTTGCGGTCGTGAGGTCCAGAACCAACGTAAGTGTCCGGTGGAGGATCCACTACCGGTTTCACCCATCTCGCCTGCCGCTTCTGAAGCTGTGTCCATCCGTTAGCCCAAGGTTCCGACGCCGGATAAATATGAGGGGAGCTGGGAAGATGCCGGGTTCTCCCTTCCTTATGCAGTGTGGATTAGTGTTCGATCTATAGCCCTACTCTTATGCCACAGACAAGGCTAGGATAGCCTTTGTGATTGAGTTGCTGCGTGGTCGAGCGCTGGGTGGGCTCAGCTTCGTTTGGGAATGACAGGATCCTGCAGGGCTTCATACCAGGGGTTCACGGCCGAGAGAGGCTCTTGCTGACCATTCCCGTCCGAGGGAGGGACGCAGCTAGGCGCCTGTTTTCGCGCCATAGGAACCCGCAGCGTGGCCGACTCGTGATCGAGTTCAAGACGTTGGCTGTGGAGAGTGGGTGGAACGAGGAGTCGTGCAAAGCGGCCTTTTACCAGGGTCTGTCGGAGCAGCTCAAGGATGAGTTGATCTCCTATCCGGAGCCCTAGTGACCTGGACAGCTTGGTAGCCTTGTCTATTCGGGTGGATAATCGAGTCCGAGAGCGAAGGAGGAGAAGCAATGGGGTCCGTCCAATCGATCAGCTTCTCAGTTCCCAGTCGGGTCGGGTGGTGGACCAGAACACGTCGATCATTCCTCACCACAATGGATTAGTGGAGAGGTCCTCTCTCCCGATTCTGAACCCATGCAAGTGGGTCGGCACGGTTAACCAGGAGGAGCGTCAACATAGACGTAAGACCAACTGCTGCCTCTACTGTGGTAGCTGGGACATTACATCTCCACTTGTTCCGCGGTCGTCAAACTGCCCGGCTCGCAAAGTTGGGAGGACTTTTAGCAAGCCAGTTTCAACCTCTCAGTACCTCTGTCAGACCCCCAAGTTTTCGGCTACCCTTGTAACAGGAATCAGAGCTTAGTGTTCACGCTTTTCTCGATTCAGGTGCCGATGGAAGCTTTCTGATGCCGAAGTTGGTGGAACAGCTGGGGGTTTCCAAGGAGCAATTTGCGAGCCATTGAAGCGACCACTCTGAACGGGCAGTGGTCTGGCACGTATTACGATGAGGACTGAACCGGTTAAGATGGTTGTCGGGAATCATTCTGAGACGATTTCATTCTTCATTCTGCCCGTCTTCCCATGTTCCTCTGGTCCTTGGATACCCCTGGCTGAAGGAACACAATCCCACCGATTGGGTGATGGGCAAGGTAACGAGTTGGAGCGATTGTCATGCTAACTGTCTCAAGACTGCCTGCCCCCATTGGTTCCCAGTCAGGTGATTGAGGCTAAACCCCCAGATTTGTCCCCTGGTTCCCGAGACATATCACGATTTGGGGGAAGTTTTCAGTAAGCAGAAGGCTCTCACTCCCTCCCCACCGACCATATGAGATTGTGCCATCAACCTGGTTCCTGGAGCTGCTCTACCCAAGGGAAGGTTATACAGTATCTCCATCCCTGAACGTGAGGCACGTTTTGGAGACCTACATCAAGGGAGTCCCTAGCTGCTGGTCTCGTTCGGTCCCTCGTCATCACCCCAAGGGGGCAGGATTCTTCTTTGGGGTAAGAAGGATGGCTCTCTTCGACCGGGTATTGATTATCGGGGATTGGAATGACATCACGGTCAAGAACAATGTATCCTGCCCTTGATGAGTTCTGCCTTCGACTCCTTACAGGGTGCTGGTGTTCACCAAAGCTAGACCTCATGTGCGTTATCACCTGGTCCGGATCAGAGAGGAACGAGTGGTTGACGGGTTTCAATACACCGATGGGTCATGGTATCAGGTGATGCCGTTTGACGACCAATGCTCTCCAGCGGTATTCCAGAGTATGGGTGAACGACGTCCTGAGAGATATGATCGGTCTCTTTGTGTTTGTTTACCTGGATACATTCTGATCTTCTCGGCGAACCTTCCGACCACGTCCAGCATGTCCGGCAGGTTCTGCAGCGATTGTTGGAGAATCGCCTGTTCGTGAAGGGGCCGAGAAGTGCGAGTTTCACGCCCACACGATCATCCTTTCTCGGGTGTACATCATCTCCAGGGAGAGATTAGATGGACCAGGAGAAGGTTAGAGCGGTTCTGGAGTGGGCCCAGCCTCGATTGCAGCTCCAGAGAATTTTTTTTGAGGGTTCACGAATTTCTACCGCAGATTCATCCGGGATTACAGCCGTGCTGCGCCGCTCCAATGCCTTGACTTCCAGTATCAGGACCTTCAAGTGGAATCCGGAGGCGGATCGAAGCGTTTCTGGATTTGAAGAGGCGATTCACCAACTGCACCGATTCTCTCTCAACCGACACGGCCCGTCAGTTCGTCGTTGAAGTGGACGCGTCCTGATGTGGAGTTGGCGCCATCCTGTCGCAGCGATGCTCCACGGACAGTAAACTCCATCCCTGCGCCTACTACTCTCGTCGCCTTTGGCCTGCGGAGAGGAATTACGATGTGGGTAACCGGGAGCTTCTCGCGGTGAAACTTGCCTTGGAGGAGTGGCGCCACTGGTTGGAGGGGGGCGGAGCAACCGTTTATTGTCTGGACTGACCACAAGAATCTTGCTTACGTGCAATCGGCTAAACGTCTCAACTCCCGGCCAGCCAGGTGGGCGTTGTTTTTCGGACGATTCAAGTTTGCCCTGACGTTCCGACCTGGATCTAAGAACGGCAAGTGGGACGCCTTGTCCCGGATGTTCTCCAAGACGGAGAGAGTGGGTCCAAGACCAGACAATTGCTCCCCGGAACTGCGTCGTGGGAGCAGTTATGTGGAAGATTGAGGAGGAGGTGCTGGCGGCCCTTCGACTCAGCCCGGTCCCGGTAACGGTCCACCCGGTCGGTTGTTTGTGCCTGAGTCGGTTCGTCCGGCTGTCCTCAAATGGTCCCACGCCAGCAAGATGGCTTGTCAGCCCTGGCGTGGCTCGGACAATGGCGTTTCTTCGCAGACGTTTTGGTGGCCTGCGCGGCCGAGGATACTCGGGGGTTTGTTGTTGCCTGTCCAGTGTGTGCGCAGAATAAGAGTACCAATCGCCCAGCTCTGGACTACTTCACCCCTTCCTATTCCCCGCGACCATGGTCGTCTGGCCCTGGACTTCGGTCACTGGGTTGCCCTTCTGAGGGGAACACGGTCGTTCTGACTATCGTGGACAGATTCAGCAAGTTCGCCCACTTTGTGCCTATTCCCAAGCTTCCCTCTGCCTCGGAGAATCGTCCGAGATCCTGGTTAGGAGGTTTTCCAGGGTCCACGGTTTGCCCAGTGATATCGTTCCGACCGGTGGCCCGCAGTTTACCTCTGCTGTCTGAAGTCCTTCTGTTTGGCCATTGGAGCTACAGTCAGTCTCACATCTGGTTTTCACCCCCCAATCCAATGGTCAGGCGGAGAGAGCCAACCCAGAAGATGGAATCCACGCCACGCTGTCTGGTCTCTTCCAACCCCCACCTCCTGGGTCTCTCAGTTGCCTTGGGTTGAGTATGCCCACAATACTCTTTCCCCATCTGCCACTGGGATGTCTCCCTTCCAGTGCCTGTATGGCTACCAACCTCCCCTGTTTCCTTCTCAGGAGAAGGAGCTCTCAGTGCCCTTCTGTTCAGGCCCATATTCGCCGTTGCCCACCGGACCTGGCATCGGGCCAGAAAAGGCACTCCTTAGAGTTTCGGACCGGTATCAGCTCCAGGCGAATGTCGCGGATCCCCGCCTCCCACCTATACCATCGGGAGATAGGTTTTGGTACACGGGATCTTCCGTTACGGACTGAGTCTAGGGAAGTTGTTACCGAAGTTCATTGGTCCGTTTGTGGTGGAGAAGGTGATCAATCCAGTGGCAGTTCGACTCAAACTACCGAGGACGCCAGAGTCCATCCCACCTTTCATGTCTCCATCTGCCTCAAGCCTGTCTTCCTCAGTCCTCTGTTGCCTCCTCCGCCTCCTCCTCCTCCTCCTCCGGATGATCGGAGGTGGTCCTGCCTACACGGTGCGTCGCATCATGGATTCCAGACGGCGGGGCCGGGGTTTCCAGTATCTCGTGGACTGGGAGGGGTATGGCCCTGAGGAGAGGAGTTGGATTCCGCGGCGACAGGTCCTTGATGCGGACCTCATCAGTGACTTCACCGCTCCATCCTGGCGCTCCGGGAGTCCGCCCGGTGGCGTTCGCCGGAGGGGGTACTGTAACGATCCCGGCAAGTGTCTGAGTCGGGTCCTGTCTGGTGACTAGTTTTTCCTGTTCGTAATCTCCAGTTTCCCGAGGGTTCGGGAACGCTCCGGGAGCGCTCTGGTTTCCGACCTGCATCCCATCAGCAATCTGCACACTTGGTCTTGATCATCACCCTTCTTAGGCTCTGGGCCGAACATCCAGTTCCTGCCGGATCGGTAGCTATGAACAGTATGTTTGTCAGCGTGTCAGCCTCTGAGCCCTTAGTTAGTTTTGTTGTTTTGCACCTTGTTACTTGCTGTGTACTGACCTCCGTTTTTGTTCTGTCTGCAGTCTCTCACCCGAACCTTCACCCAACCTCTGCCTGAAGTCGGCGGCTGCGAGCCAGTACCGACCAACCACTGCACCCTCAACAACCCATCCACGCCACCCGCTCTGTTCCCTGGATTATTCAGCCTCACTCGGAATCTACTAAATAAACACTCACCTTTCTCTCAACGTACCTTGTCCTTGTCTGCTTCTGGGTTCTGGCATCGTAAACCGTGACAACAACTTCCCATTTTCCACGAGAATGTGAAGTTGGCATAATACAGCATTCAAGTGCTGGTCGGTACTTGGAAACGGACATTTCTGACTTGCTAACTGGTTGAACGTGTTACAACAAGTACATAATATGATTGACATAACCATAATAGAAAGGCCTTGGAAGTGCCATAAGTGAAAGCCGACATTTCATTATTTTTACATTAACCTCTTTAACATGTATTAAATGAATTATGAAGAAAATTGTGCAATTTAGACTCTACGAAATATGAAATGCATTATGAAGAAAATCGTGTACTGTTGCCTACACGGAAAAGGGGCCTTTCTGACCAAAAGTGCACCAGTATCCCAAAGTATTAAAGTATTAATCGAAATCAAGCATAGAAAACAGCGTTAACATTAATAAGGGTGGCAGGTAGCTTAGTGGGTAAGAGCGTTGTGCCAGTAACCTAAAGGTCGCTGGTTCTAGTCCCTGGGCCGACTAGGTGAAAAATCTGTCGATGTGCCCTTAAGCAAGGCACTTAACCCTAAATGCTCCTGTAAGTCGCTCTGGATAAGAGCATCTGCTAAATGACTAAAATGTAATAAAACAATTTTTCCCACGTAAATGTGTGTATTTTCTCACAAATTATGTTCAGAAAATCTCAAACAGTACATAGGCATACAACTACAATGTTTGAAACATTATTAAATAAAGACAACATTTATGTATATTCACAACTATAATAAAGAAAAATAGGTTATCCGTTTATGGTTGTTGTGTGTAGCTTACTGGTTAAATTGGTGTCTTTTCGCACGAATTAAGTAGCACATAAATTTGTGTCTTTTCACACAGAAACGCACGGAATCTGCTGAAATACATTACGCTACCTGTGGCTTTCTCGAGCACGGTTATATGTCAGACATTTGAACGGCTACGGATAGCGGAAAGCAAACCCCGTATTGAGTCAATACTGTCATCTATTGGTAAACATAATCCTTAACGTAAATATCCCAGGTTAGTACACAACGATTTTCCTTGCATGTTTTGCTAGGTCCTGCAGGACATCACCCCCTTCATCTTCCTGGAATAAAAAAATCACACACAAACACAGACATTCTTTCAATGTTGGGAACACATTTTACATGAACATTTAAATCAAGATGGATTACGAGATGCCCAGGCTGATGCGCAAAGGCAACTATGCCGAGCGTGTGGGCGCTGTCGCACCAGTCTACCTGGCTGCCGGCTCGGTGCCTGACTGCTGAGATCCTGGAGTTGGCCGGAGACATTGCCCGTGCAAACAAGAAGCCTCACATTACACTGATTAACTCTATAGTATTATCCCAGTTTACGGTCTTGCCTACACCTAGCGAACAGTTTTTTAATTGATATGAAAAATAAATATTCCATTTGATTTGGAACAGCAAGCCAGACAAAATTAAACGGGCCTATTTATAAAATGAATATCAATAGAGAGGACAGAATTGATTAAATATTTTAAGCTTGGACCTACCACTAAAAGCTTCAGTCAAACCTTCCCTCGTAAAACTGACTATCCTACCGATCCTTGACTTCGGCGATGTCATTTACAAAATAGCCTCCAACACTCTACTCAGCAAATTGGATGTAGTCTATCACAGTGCCATCCGTTTTGTCTCCAAAGCCCCATACACTACCCACCACTGTGACCTGTACGCTCTTGTTGGCTGGTCCTCACTACATGTTTGTCGTCAAACCCACTGGCTCCAGGCCATCTATAAATCACTGCTAGGCAAATCCCCGCCTTATCTTAGCTCATTGGTCACCATAGCAGAACCCACCCGTAGTCTGCGCTCCAGCAGGTATATCTCACTGGTCATTCCCAAAGCCAACACCTCCTTTGGCCGCCATTCCTTCCAGTTCTCTGCTGCCAATGACTGGAACGAATTGCAAAAATCTCTGAAGCTGGAGACTCTTATCTCCCTCAATAACTTTAAGCATCAGTTGTCAGAGCACCTTACCGATCACTGCACCTGTACACAGCCCATCTGAAATTAGCCCACCCAACTACCTCATCCCTATATTGTTATTTATTTTGCTCTTTTTGCACCCCAGTATCTCTATTTGCACATCATCTCTTGCACATCTAGCATTCCAGTGTTAATACTATTGTAATTATTCTGCACTATAGCCTATTTATTGCCTTACCTCCATAACTTGCTACATTTGCACACACTGTATATATATTTTCTGTTGTATTTCTGACTTTATGTTTTTTACCCCATATGTAACTCTGTGTTGTTTTTATTGCACTACTTTGCTTTATCTTGGCCAGGTCGCAGTTGTAAATGAGAACCTGTTCTCAACTGGCTTACCTGGTTAAATAAAGGTGAAATAAAATAAAAATAAATAAAAAGTCATACAAAAGTTATACTTAAATCCGAACTGGTTCTCTAGAAATGTGTAAGACTGTCTCACCACTTTCAATAAATGGCATTTCCCCCCTTTATTCAGATTACAACCTCTCACTTTCAGTTATTTGAAATGAAATCAATTCTCAAATATCACTATATCTAAAACAAGCCATATAAAGTTGGATGCAATTTCAATTTAATCATCCAGAAACGACAGAACAAACTCAAATACACTAATAGAAAAATACATATGTCTTGATATTGTATAGCCTACTTGTTGGTATCTCAGACGACCAGAACCTTAATAATAATCACCATACTTACTTCACAAACAATAATTATACTAGCTGCCTGCACATAGCACAGACATATCACTGTAAACTCGAATAAGTAAGCAGAACTTTAAGAAAGTGAGGCAATCCGTTGCCACAGTTTTTGAGTTCATAAACTCAAACATTTGAGTATATCATTGCTTATATATTTGGAGTTCATGTTAAATGTAATTTTTAATTATAATTCAATTACATTTACTGATTAAGCCAACTCAAACATTTTCAGTTTATGCTACTCAGAATATTTATTCATCTTTCTCATTGCAATATCTCAAGAGAACTTAATAATTTCAAGCATGAAAATGAAACATAAATATCCTGAGTTAACTTAACATTTATTCGTTTTTTCAATCAATCTTCTGATTACCCATAACTCAAAAACATAGAATTGTTACAACTCAAAATCATTTACCACCAAACTTAAAATATTTGTGGCAATTGATTGCCTTAAAAATAATAAGTACTCTTGACTTAAAGGTCAAACAAAAAAACATCATCTATTCAGATGTTTAGTATAAACTTTTCTTGCCCAGTATTTTAGCAAACAAATATGAAATAAAAAAACATAAATAAAAAATAACAATTAACAAGTCTACTTCTGGGCATTTTGTTTATACTTTAAGATGAACTATGTAATAGTAGAACATATTCAAACTCAAAAAAGCTAAAATTACATTAAGAAAATATCATCATATCACAAATAGCTTATAAACTGTTAATACAACATTACCAGGAGGGCATCAGCAAGTCTTGGGTGGTGACCAAACATTTGTTTAGAAAGATTATTTGCCCACACCTGTGCCTTTTAGCACAAAATGAAACAATCTATTTAATAATAATAGTAATATAACAATAATAGTAATACAAATAATTAAGAATTAAAAAGATAATTAAATAAACAATTACAAAGGCACACTTTTGGCCATCTGGTTGTAAACTTGCAGTGCAGCAATGTATAAACAAATTGCTTGTAAATTCTTCACAACTAAAACGGCTAAAATTTCAAAACGGTAAATTAACATGTACAAAGGCAGTGTTTAGCCTTCCTTTGGCTATCTGGTTCAAATCTAGCAACTTCAGGGTGCACTGTATAGTTGTAGAAAATTAATTCAAACTCGAAAAGCAAAATTAACAATATTAATAAGACAATAAAAAGTATTTAACCATTTCCATAACTGAATAAACATCCCATCCTCAGAAGAAAATAAAGTCCCTATAACACTGTTTCCAACTAGAAAGGTGGCTACTTTACTAAAGTAAAGTAGCCTGAAACTTTGGGGACAGTTTATTTATTTATGAAAATGTATCAATGAAGAGCTTTCCTTTCTGATAAAAATGTACTTCCCAAAGCTATATAGTACACCTTTTAAAAAACAAAATGCCATAGTGTATAAATATGGAGGATATATTTATTCATAATTCAAATTGAAAGTCCAAAGAGAAAAAGAAGCATAATCATGCCATAATTAAATGTATGATGTAAAAGCTTAAAATGGAAATACTTCAATTAAAATCTAAAATATAATTGTTTCATTTTAGCCTTTCCCCTTTATAATTTTCAATTTGACATTTTATCTTTTGAATTTTACGTTTTACATTTGACATTGACATTTTCAGATTCACCTTTTACATTTTGATTTAAGCTTTTCATTTAGAAGTGACAGGTGTCAATTTAAATGAGGAGGCATGGCCCAACGGCTGGTGGGAGGGTCTGAAACGACTTCCAGCTGACAGTTGAAGCTTTGCATTTTAAATTTGACTTTTTAAATTTAATTATGGCATGATTTTTCCTAGTAGTGTAGTAAAATAATAATATTTTTAATTTGATCTCGCTTCGTTTTCCCTTTGGCCTTTCAATTTGAATTATGAATAAAAATATCCTCCATATATAAACACTTAATTCAACCCTGAATTTCAGTTTAACAACAATTAAATGTACATTAAAACGTACAAAGACAGTGTGTACTTTGTGCAATTTGGCTGAAAACCCGTTGAGTAGAGCAGCAACTTTAACATAAACAGTTGAACAGTATTCAACATGGACCTGACATGACATATTCTCATTATGGACTATGCTCTAACAGAGTGAGCCATCAGAATCCACCACTCCTTTTTGGATCTTCAGTTACACATACAACATCAGCTCATTTTTAAGATTCTGCAGCTTGGGTGACAGTTTAGAGTCATCAAGACCAAGTAAGATTTTCTGTGTGAACTCAAAAGTGTTTGTCAGTCCCTTGGGATAGCTGAGATGTAGTGCATAAATCAGGCCGAACATTACCAGGAAGGCATCAGCAAGCCTGGGGAGATTGACAACCACATCACCCTCTAGGACGACAGAGACTCTCACTGGGTGGTAGTGAACTGGGCTTGTGGCATCATCACTGACTGTTGTAAGGAGGACCACTGATGCATCCCACAGGTCTGGCTCATCCATATCATCCTTTAAAAAATGAAAGGGAGAACATATACTAATCACATTTACTGAAACTATGGCTGTGGCAATTTTGATTACAGTTGGATGTAGGGGTGGAACGGTACATGTATTTGTATTGAACCGAAATGGTACGGGCATCTCGGTACGGTACATGAATTTACACGGAGAATACACAGTATAAAAATAAATAAAACTTGAGTGCAAATTAATTAATGTAATGCGGAACTACTGACGGTTCTTTAGGGACACCTAATCTGTAGCCCTGCCCTTAGCTCTGAAGCTCCCGAGCCCCGCCTACATGTCGAGTCAGTCAGTCCAGTACAAATGAAGAGTCCACATGAAGCGAACTAGTCCCTTCCAAATACAACCAAACACGGACGTAGCTGTATCCCTTCTCGCCTCGAACACAAATGGCCTCCAGGCCCGTTTGATTCGCTGTTTGCTCCGGTATTAGCTGTTAGCTCCGCCGTTAGCTTCGCCGTTAGCGTGTGAAGCTAACACCAAAACTCACATCATCCCCTGTCACCTGCAGCTGGCCTTCCGTAACGACGAGGACCCAACATCCGGGCGGTGCTACTCCCCAAGAAGACCGAGAATGCCGTCAAAGCCAAGTAAATTCGCTACTGCGGCTTCAACTTGACTACTCAACCCTCAAAGGCTATTTTAAGTGCCAACCAATTGAGTGGGTGTATACACAAAGAACCAGACACCTGGATAGTTCCCGTTGAGGTTCCCCCCGGAAGAGAAATGGTTTCTGACTGCAACAGTGAGTCCTACAACATCTTAATTATATCAACCCCCTCTCCACTAAGCACCCCAGTTATTTTAGGGACACATATCACTTCTTAGAAAATATCAAACACATAGCTGTTCCCTCCCAAACATATACACATATATATACAGTATCTCACAAAAGTGAGTACACCCCTCACATTTTTGTAAATATTTGAGTATATCTTTTCATGTGACAACACTGAAGAAATGACACTTTGCTACATTGTAGAGTAGTGAATGTACAGCTTGAATAACAGTGTACATTTGCTGTCCCCTCAAAATAACTCAACACACAGCCATTAATGTCTAAACCGCTGGCAACAAAAGTGAGTACACCCCTAAGTGAAAATGTTCACTCGTTAGTGTTACAAGGTCTCAGGTGTGAATGGGGAGCAGGTGTGTTAAAATTTGGTGTCATCGCTCTCACACTCCCTCATACTGGTCACTGGAAGTTCAACATGGCACCTCATGGCAAAGAACTCTGAGGATCTGAAAAAAAGAATTGTTGCTCTACATAAAGATGGCCTGGGCTATAAGAAGATTGCCAAGACCCTGAAACTGAGCTGCAGCACGGTGGCCAAGACCATACAGCGGTTTAACAGGACAGGTTCCACTCAGAACAGGCCTCACCATGGTCGACCAAAGAAGTTGAGTGAACGTGCTCAGCGTCATATCCAGAGGTTGTCTTTGGGAAATAGACGTATGAGTGCTGCCAGCATTGCTGCAGCGGTTGAAGGGGTCGGGGGTCAGCCTGTCAGTGCTCAGACCATACACTGCACCAAATTGGTCTGCATGGCTGTCGTCCCAGAAGGAAGCCTCTTCTAAAGATGATGCACAAGAAAGACCGCAAACAGTTTGCTGAAGACAAGCAGACTAAGGACATGGATTACTGGAACCATGTCCTGTGGTCTGATGAGACCAAGATAAACTTATTTGGTTCAGATAGTGTCAAGCGTGTGTGGCGGCAACCAGGTGAGGAGTACAAAGACAAGTGTCTTGCCTACAGTCAAACATGGTGGTGGGAGTGTCATGGTCTGGGGCTGCATGAGTGCTGCCGGCACTGGGGAGCTACAGTTCATTGAGGGAACCATTACTGCCAACATGTACTGTGACATACTGAAGAAGAGCATGATCCCCTCCCTTCGGAGACTGAGCCGCAGGGCAAGTCACAGTGGGGGGAAAAAGTATTTAGTCAGCCACCAACTGTGCAAGTTCTCCCACTTAAAAATATGAGAGAGGCCTGTAATTTTCATCATAGGTCAACTATGACAGAGAAAATGAGAAGAAAAAAAATCCAGAAAATCACATTGTAGGATTTTTAATGAATTTATTTGCAAATTATGGTGGAAAATATATATTTGGTCAATAACAAAAGTTACTCAATACTTTGTTATATACCCTCTGTTGGCAATGACACAGGTCAAACGTTTTCTGTAAGTCTTCACAAGGTTTTCACACACTGTTGCTGGTATTTTGGCCCATTCCTCCATGCAGATCTCCTCTAGAGCAGTGATGTTTTGGGGCTGTCGCTGGGCAACACGGACTTTCAACTCCCTCCAAAGATTTTCTATGGGGTTGAGATCTGGAGACTGGCTAGGCCACTCCAGGACCTTGAAATGCTTCTTACGAAGCCACTCCTTTGTTGCCCGGGCGGTGTGTTTGGGATCATTGTCATGCTGAAAGACCCAGCCACGTTTCATCTTCAATGCCCTTGCTGATGGAAGGAGGTTTTCACTCAAAGTCTCACGATACATGGCCCCATTCATTCTTTCCTTTACACGGATCAGTCGTCCTGGTCCCTTTGCAGAAAAACAGCCCCAAAGCATGATGTTTCCACCCCCATGCTTCACAGTAGGTATGGTGTTCTTTGGATGCAACTCAGCATTCTTTGTCCTCCAAACACGACAAGTTGAGTTTTTACCAAAAAGTTATATTTTGGTTTCATCTGACCATATGACATTCTCCCAATCCTCTTCTGGATCATCCAAATGCACTCTAGCAAACTTCAGACGGGCCTGGACATGTACTGGCTTAAGCAGGGGGACACGTCTGGCACTGCAGGATTTGAGTCCCCGGCGGCGTAGTGTGTTACTGATGGTAGGCTTTGTTACTTTGGTCCCAGCTCTCTGCAGGTCATTCACTAGGTCCCCCCCGTGTGGTTCTGGGATTTTTGCTCACCGTTCTTGTGATCAGTTTGACCCCACGGGTGAAATCTTGCGTGGAGCCCCAGATCGAGGGAGATTATCAGTGGTCTTGTATGTCTTCCATTTCATAATAATTGCTCCCACAGTTGATTTCTTCAAACCAAGCTGCTTACCTATTGCAGATTCAGTCTTCCCAGCCTGGTGCAGGTCTACAATTTTGTTTCTGGTTCCTTTGACAGCTCTTTGGTCTTGGCCATAGTGGAGTTTGGAGTGTGACTGTTTGAGGTTGTGGACAGGTGTCTTTTATACTGATAACAAGTTCAAATAGGTGCCATTAATACAGGTAACGAGTGGAGGACAGGGGAGCCTCTTAAAGAAGAAGTTACAGGTCTGTGAGAGCCAGAAATCTTGCTTGTTTGTAGGTGACCAAATACTTATTTTCCACCATAATTTGCAAATAAATTCATAAAAAATCCTACAATGTGATTTTCTGGAAACAAATTTCTCAATTTGTCTGTCATAGTTGACGTGCATGATGAAAATTATAGATTTTTTTTTTATCCACAGAGGGTTCTCCCCAACAAACTGGCAAAGTACACAGACTTACTAGAGAACCACAGAAAGCGTAAGTCCTCCTCTTCCAGTGATACTCTTGTGAAAAATGCAAAAATCACAGCCTTCGCTGCCCCAGGACGGGTAACACAAGCAACGCTTGACAAGCTGGTGCTACATTTTGTATGTGAGGCCAACCAACCATTTTCTGTGGTTGAGACGCCATCCTTCAAGACTTTGATAGAAACCTTGCAACCTCAAACAGTAATGACAAGGAAAACGTTATGCACAAGAATACAAGAAGCTGCAAAACACAAGAAGAGCATAATCATCAAAAAGCTGAGTGCTGTGAACTATGTTGCTACCACAACAGACTGCTGGTCTGCCAGACAACGTAGCTACTTAGGTGTCACCTGTCACTGGATAGACAACACCTCACTGGAGAGGCACTCCGCTGCATTGGCTTGTAGACCTGTCAAAGGCTCGCACACATTTGATGTCCGTGCTGCTGCATTAGAGGAAATACATTCTGAGTACCACATCAGGGAAAAAGTGACCATGGCGACAACAGACAGTGGCTCAAACTTCCTGAAGGCCTTTCGATTATATGGTGAGGAGAAAAAGTAGGAAGCCATCAATGTACAAGAGGAGAGTGACTCCACCCTTGATGATGCAACAGAAGATCAGAGTGAGTCAGAGGTGGAGTGTCAAGATGTGTCTGCTATTCTGGATGACAACACAGGCCTTGAGTACCAACTTCCAAGGCACCAAAAGTGTGCATGCCATCTCCTCAATCTTATATCCACAGTTGATGCCACTGCTGCAGGAGGAGCTGCAAACGAAACCTACAAGAGGCTGTCTCGGTCTGCTTTTGCAAAGTGTCATGCTCTTTGGAATAAAACCAGCAGGTCAACCATGGCTCATGAAACAGTGGAACGTGAACGCAAGCTGCTGTTTCTCCGACCCAATCAGACATGCTGGATCTCCTGTTCCTCGCTGTAGAAAGGATTGTGCGCATTCACCGAGAGCAAGGAGAACAAGCAATTCGCAATGTCTGCACAGCATTAAAAATAAAGATGTAAGTTGACAAAATGTATATTTTGTTTTAAAAGAATAATAAAAATAAATAAGCCTTGCTGGTTAATGGGTGATTCCACTTGTCTCAAGTAACTAAGTTTTCTTTGCATGGTGGTGTGACAATTGTGGATGACTTGAATGAAATCATTTAACTAATTTATTTTATTTTATTTATTTGTGCATTTAACATGTACAATGCATAATAAACACATTGTACCAGAAATAGCTATAAGTAATTTTTTTATCGTTACATCTTTTTAGGTTCAATCCAGCTGAAATTGGGTTTTTGGTCGAGTATGCTGCTGTGATGAAGCCTGTTGCCATGGTCCTTAATATCCTCCAAGGGGAATCATCTGTGCATATGGGCCTCCTGCTGCCAACACCTTACCAGTTGCGGGACAAGCTGAAGAGGTTGGAGTCAACTTGCAAAATGTGTACACCTCTTGTTCACGCCCTGCAGCAAGGGATCCAGAAACGTTTTGGAGACGTCATGAAAGAGCCTGAGCTGATTACAGCAGCAATACTCCTACCAAGATTCAGAACATCCTGGACCACAGAGGAGAACATCTTAAATGCTGGTAAATATAATTGTTTATCAATTCAAATGTGAACCAGTAGACATTGACCTATATAACTCTGTATAATATAACTGTAATTTAGGATTATAGTGTGTCAGTGACAAACCACAGGGTGGCAATATAGTTAGAAGCTCAGGTAGCTTTTAATGTCAAACATCAGCAGCTTGACAGCCTATACAGTAGAAGGGTAAGAATAATGTGCAGACTTAATTCGTTTGAAAAACGATTTATCTTGCCCTAAAACCCACAGGCCTTGACTACATCAGAAATCACCTCAACACCGACTTGGATGATGTCACCAGCGCAAACAGCGGCCTCTCTGATGAAGACGACTTCTTTGCATCCATGGAGTTGGGAAAATCACAAGTAGGAGAGCTGGAGAGGTACCTTTCATGTCTGTCCCCTGCAGGTATGGATTTACTCCACACCTTTCCTCGCATCAAGAAGCTTTCACTCAAAGTCAACACAGGTCTTCCTGCATCTGCAGCCTGTGAGAGACTTTTTCAGTCATGCAGGACTCCTGTTCACTGCTAAACGATCACAGCTTCACAGCAAGAACCTTGAGAGCCAGCTACTGTTGAAGCTTAATAGTGACATCACTGAGCGATTATTTGGTGAAATAGTTTGTTTCTGCATGTTTTGACACACACACACAAACTCCCAGTGGGGCCTTCAATATAAAAGGGTTTTCATGTTACTGTGCCAAAGAGTTCCTGGAGTGTTGACTGAAGTCAACCAGTCAAAGGGCCAGTGTCAGCCTAAAGGTTAGAATATTGCCAAATCTGTTGTCTGTCTGTGGGAGTCTAGATGGGGGAAGCTGCTCCTCTCTCAGCTGCTTTTGAGCAAAGCGTGTAATCCCCTTAACTGTGTAATGGTTGTGCTAGAGAGCACAGAGCTATTAATGTATAACTCCATTGTAAAGACACATCATACATGCTTTATGCTGCTTATCTTGGGGGTGGGGACAAGTGTGACTTTTTTTTTGCTGACTTTTCTTGTTAGATATTGGAGCTGGAAGTAAACATAATGCCCCATCTACAACTACATCACTCTCCTCTGATGCCTTTTAGAGAACATGCATTCAGCTTAATTTGTGTTCTTGGATACTAGGCCTGCAATATTGTTTTATTTGGCCATCTATCATGGACTGGTGCTTTTTCAGTTGATGTGTATTGCTGCTCTTTTCCTCTGCTCAGTGAGATGTGCAGTGTGGCCTAATCACAGATCAGAGTATTAATTTCTAGGCACACAGAAAAAGGGCTGTTGCTTGCCATGCAATATAAAAAGGTACTGAGTAGGCCTAATCAACACCTATCGATTATTTTATGTTGACCGCTTCCTTCTGGTGTGCAGTTTTCTGTTCAGCATACCTGGTATGAAATGTTTGTGTTTCCTTCTGTTGTTCTGTCACTGTGGAGACACACACATACACAGTTTATGAGAGTTTATGGGCTGCCTCATTCTAGTTCTGCCTGGTAAAAAAAAGTATAAAGGTTTGGAAATGTGTGTTACTTGTGCTTATTTTTTTATTATTATTATTTTATTTGATAAGTACTTGAATTTACCGGAATTATTTTAATTTAAGCTATTTTGTAATTCATTTTAATTTATTTTATTGTTGGATTAACTATAATTTGCCTAAAGATGATTATTTTGTATTTTTGTCTGTCTGATTGTTGCCTTGTGTTAAAAAATAAACTCAAGTAACTCAACATAAACTCCGTTTATGGTTGTTGTGTGTGAAATTGGTGTCTTTTCGCACGAATTTAGTAGCACATAAATTTGTGTCTTTTCACACAGAAACGCACAAAATCTGCTGAAAAACATTATGCTACCTGTGGTTTTCTCGAGCACGGTTATATGTCAGACATTTAAACGGCGACGGATAGGGGAAAGCAAACCCCGTATTGAGTCAATACTGTCATCCATTGGTAAACATAATCCTTAATGTAAATATCCCAGGTTAGTACACAACGATTTCCCTACAGTTAGTGAATACATATATATATATATATATATATTTATACTGTCCCCCCGTGGGAATCAAACCCACAACCCTGGCGTTGCAAACGCCATGCTCTATCAACTGAGCTACATCCCTGCCGGCCATTCCCTTCCCTACCCTGTACGACGCTGGGCCTATTGTGCGCCGCTCATGAGTCTCCAGGTCGCGGCAGGCTGCAACAGAGCCTGGATTCGAACCAGGATCTCTAGTGGCACAGCCTTAGACCACTGCGCCACTCAGGAGCTACAGCGGTAGGGGAGGGAATGGCCGGCAGGGAGGTAGCTCAGTTGGTAGAGCATGGCGTTTGCAACGCCAGGGTTGTGGGTTTCGATTCCCACGGGGGGCCAGTATGAAAAAAAAGAAGAATAATGTATACACTAACTGTAAGTCGCTCTGGATAAGAGCGTCTCCTAAATAATGTAAAATGTAAATGTTGTTCAGTCACCGTGGAGTTACACACATACACAGTTTATGGGCTGCCTCATTCTAGTTCTGCCTAGTAAAAAAAAGTATAAACGTTTGGAAATGTGTGTTACTTGTGCTTAGTTATTTATTATTATTATTTTATTTGATAAGTACTTGAATTTACCTGAATTATTTTAATTTAAGCTATTTTGTAATTCATTAAAATTTATTTAATTAATTGGATGAACTATAATTTGCCTAAAGATGATTATTTTGTATTTTTGTCTGTCTGATTGTTGTCTTGTGTTAAAAAATAAACTCAAGTAACTCAACAGTTACTCAGTACTTGAGTAGTTTTTTCACCAAGTACTTTTTTACTCTTACTCAAGTAATTATTTGGATGACTACTTTTTACTTTTACTTGAGTCATATTTGTTATATCTAGCCTAGCTGTAGAAGAACGGACATCTGCACAGTTTCACATTGTACATCACTTTGTCGTTTAATGACATGTGCCACACATTCTGACAACCCATTCATCCGTAAACAGCACACTGTCGTAAACCATAACAACGTACAGTACGACGTACAGCACGTCGTACCATACATAACATTTCCCCCCCCTTTCCAAAACCAGGGACTGGTACCATATATAAAATGTCCATAGGGCAAGAACCTAGAGTGATACCTGTAAGAAATAAACATTAACCCTTAAACGGATGGACTCTCCAAACTAGCCAGTTCAGTCCATTAACCTGGAGGTTGACTAAGACACCTAACGGAGCCTAAGAATGAAAAGAGGTTAAGTAGTCCCCCAGATAAGCAGGGCGAGTTCGTGCCCGCATAGGCCTTTCTTCATCCGCCACCGCTTGTGGATCTGGCCCTTGGGGAGCCCACAGAGGCTAGGGCTCGGGTGGTAGTGGTGGAGGAGGTCCATCCGGTGGTGTCTCTGGCCTGCATGTCTGTTTTGTGTGCCTTCGTGTTCCTCGAGGGGCAGGGACTTTTCTGAGGCGGCTGGCGTGCCAGCGTGATCCATTGCTCATCATGAAATATGGCGGGCCTGTCAAAGTCGCGTCAATTCAAATCTGGTACAGTGGGGAAAAAAAGTATTTAGTCAGTCACCAATTGTGCAAGTTCTCCCACTTAAAAAGATGAGAGAGGCCTGTAATTTTCATCATAGGTACACGTCAACTATGACAGACAAAATGAGGAAAAAAAATCCAGAAAATCACATTGTAGAATTTTTAATGAATTTATTTGCAAATTATGGTGGAAAATAAGTATTTGGTCAATAATAAAAGTTTCTCAATACTTTGTTATATACCCTTTGTTGGCAATGACACAGGTCAAACGTTTTCTGTAAGTCTTCACAAGGTTTTCACACACTGTTGCTGGTATTTTGGCCCATTCCTCCATGCAGATCTCCTCTAGAGCAGTGATGTTTTAGGGCTGTCGCTGGGCAACACGGACTTTCAACTCCCCTCCAAAGATTTTCTATGGGGTTGAGATCTGGAGACTGGCTAGGCCACTCCAGGACCTTGAAATGCTTCTTACGAAGCCACTCCTTCGTTGCCCGGGCGGTGTGTTTGGGATCATTGTCATGCTGAAAGACCCAGCCACGTTTCATCTTCAATGCCCTTGCTGATGGAAGGAGGTTTTCACTCAAAATCTCACGATACATGGCCCCATTCATTCTTTCCTTTACACGGATCAGTTGTCCTGGTCCCTTTGCAGAAAAACAGCCCCAAAGCATGATGTTTCCACCCCCCATGCTTCACAGTAGGTATGGTGTTCTTTGGATGCAACTCAGCATTCTTTGTCCTCCAAACACGACGAGTTGAGTTTTTACCAAAAAGTTCTATTTTGGTTTCATCTGACCATATGACATTCTCCCAATCCTCTTCTGGATCATCCAAATGCACTCTAGCAAACTTCAGACGGGCCTGGACATGTACTGGCTTAAGCAGGGGGACACGTCTTGCACTGCAGGATTTGAGTCCCTGGCGGCGTAGTGTGTTACTGATGGTAGGCTTTGTAACTTTGGTCCCAGCTCTCTGCAGGTCATTCACTAGGTCCCCCGTGTGGTTCTGGGATTTTTGCTCACCGTTCTTGTGATCATTTTGACCCCACGGGGTGAGATCTTGCGTGGAGCCCCAGATCAAGGGAGATTATCAGTGGTCTTGTATGTCTTCCATTTCCTAATAATTTCTCCCACAGTTGATTTCTTCAAACCAAGCTGCTTACCTATTGCAGATTCAGTCTTCCCAGCCTGGTGCAGGTCTACAATTTTGTTTCTTGTGTCCTTTGACAGCTCTTTGGTCTTGGCCATAGTGGAGTTTGGAGTGTGACTGTTTGAGGTTGTGGACAGGTGTCTTTTATACTGATAACAAGTTCAAACAGGTGCCATTAATACAGGTAACGAGTGGAGGACAGAGGAGCCTCTTAAAGAAGAAGTTACAGGTCTGTGAGAGACAGAAATCTTGCTTGTTTGTAGGTGACCAAATACTTATTTTCCACCATAATTTGCAAATAAATTCATTAAAAATCCTACAATGTGATTTTCTGGATTTTTTTTCTCTCAATTTGTCTGTCATAGTTGACGTGTACCTATGATGAAAATGACAGGCCTCTCTCATCTTTTTAAGTGGGAGAACTTGCACAATTGGTGGCTGACTAAATACTTTTTTTCCCCACTGTATTAGGAACAAAAGAGGTCAACACGACTTCTAAGGTATACTAGTTATTTTAATTAATGCAAAAACCTTCAATGGTAAATATGATGTTTCGTATATACGGACTCTCTGAGATGTCTCGCAGGACACTCCAGAGAACTAACACATTGTACCAGAAACAATACCCAAATCCTCTGACAGAGGGAACTTCCCACTTCTCTGCTGGCCAATTAGAGTAAAGACTTGAGCGTGGTTTAAACTTTCTCAGCCAATCCGTTGTTTCAGGGGGTTGGTCTCATCTCTTCAGCGCCATTTGTTACACACTTCAGCCAGGCACAAGATTATCATAACAACCTATCATAGTGAGAAGAGCCAGCTCCCTTAGACATCATTCCTAGTCAAAGGAAGACTCACAAATCACAAATAACTATTATAGTCTAGCATTTGAAGACACAATCCTTATCTTATTTTTACCCCCTAAAGCAGCTCTTCACATCAATCACAGCCTTGCCAGGTGTCACAGCCTACATTAGCCCAGTCAAGACTGCATTCTTTCTAAGTTAGTCATCCCATCAGTTTAGGAGAATAATAAATCCCCAATAGGGCCCCAGTTGTCGACTGACCTGCAAGGGGTCCGACCAGAATGAGGGCATTTTGTTGCACTGCTGAGGCCGTCGGGCTCGGACCCAGTCTGACACTTGGATGATCGACAACTTCGAGCTAGTAGCAGGGGCCGAACGACACACTCACTTTCGCAAAGTGATTGTATTTTGAACAGTTCTTGCATATTTTCCCACGGGCTGGGCAGTTTGAAGCCCTTGAATTGTGAGAGCTAGCCCCACAGTTGCCACAGCTACTTCTGTTGGTTTGTCTGTGTGCCTGCTGCACGGGCATGCCGGTGTCTGTGTCCATGCAGCTATCGACGTGGGAGGGCGTGCGCAGCGCGTGATCGTTGTAGTGCGCCTGCTCGGGCTGAAGCTGCTGTGTGAGAATGGCTGGAGGCCGAGTGTATGCTGCAGAGGTGTCTGTTAGCATTGAAGAGCATTCCAACGCCGCTTCAACCTGGAGTGCTATTTTAATAGCTCCATCTAGTTGTAAATTATCCGATTCCAAAAGCAGTTTCTCCCATGTCTTTTTCACATAACGTCCCCTCTATCAACTGATCCCTGATGATCTCGTCCTGAAGTGTCCCGTAGTTACAAGAGCTAGCCAAATCCCTCAGATTAGCCACGTAGCTTTGAATGGACTCACCCGGCCGTTGGTGTCTCTTCCGTAGCCGGTAGCGTCGCTCTTTCCGGCGAAGTGGTTGGAAATGTAGACGTCGCGTATATAATAATAATATGCCATTTAGCAGACGCTTTTATCCAAAGCGATTTACAGTCATGTGCGCATACATGTTTACGTATGGGTGGTCCCAGGGATGGAACCCACTACCCTGGCGTTACAAGCGCCATGCTCTACCAATTGAGCTACAGAGGACCACGTATAAATAGATCAATTATGCCTTTTTGATGGAAATATTGAGGTGGGATTTTGGAGATCAGTTCATAATTCACGTGCGCTCTCTGCAAATAAGGCGGGCCAGCTCGATGTCCTAGGGCACGATATGCACCCTCTTTGTGTGGATGGCACACAGTTTGGTGTCCTCAAACAGACCGACCAGGTAAGCCTCGCTGGCCTCCTGCAGGGCCATCACGGCGGAGCTCTGGAAGCGCAGGTCGGTCTTGAAGAACAGGGCGATTTTTTCTCCCCCATGCGCTGGAAGGGCACATTGCGGATGAGCAGCTCAGTGGAGCTTTGGTAACGACGGATCTCTCTGAGACACGGTGCCGGGCCTGTAACGGGGAGGCTCTCCTGCGCGCAGCCTTGGCGGCGAGCTGCATCCTGTAGGTTTTGCCACGGGTGGATTTGCGAGCGGTTTGCTTGGTTCTGGCCATGGCGCTAGCTTCCTTCTTAGACAGTCGGAGTATAGCCTCGAAATGCCCATGTGAAATGTATAAAGCCGGCAGTGGCATCTGCTGATTGGACACCATCTCCCCACCACCCCGATTGGCCCGTTAAGGAGGCCTCCTCTGTCGGCTATCGGAAG
>NW_025537961.1:0-25084 GCF_020615455.1 Coregonus clupeaformis | reverse complement strand
AAATTACGAAATGTTCATCATGTGAAGGAGTATGAGGCTCTGGTGTAAAGATCTCACCCCATATGTTGCTGGTTCAGTCACAGCTCTGGATCCAGGAGTGTGTTGTGTTCACTAACCTCTGAAAAAGTAGACTGTTTTTCAGAGTTTTTCCTCCATAACTGCTGCTGTTCACAAGAGGAATGCCTTCCATGTC
This sequence comes from Coregonus clupeaformis, assembly GCF_020615455.1. Classification (NCBI taxonomy): domain Eukaryota; kingdom Metazoa; phylum Chordata; class Actinopteri; order Salmoniformes; family Salmonidae; genus Coregonus; species Coregonus clupeaformis. The sequence goes on along the minus strand of NW_025537961.1, from coordinate 24,891 downwards.
ACAACTCCCATGCTTATGGGCCGAAATCCTTACCACTGAGCCACAGCTCCTTCACGTTTCAAACACATTTCTTTGTGTATTTGACATTGAGATTTGACTCTGGTGCGCAGCACTTGCACATCCCGTCCACACGGGTGGCAATGTTAAGCCAACAACGCCCAGCCCGATAAATCTCACCCAGGCCTACATGATGCCTGCTGCTTAAAATAACACGTAACACTGGAATCCTATCTATCTCCTCACCACTACCACTGACACCTGAACAAGGGACCCGAGTTGAGAAAGCAGTGAACTCATGACCTCTGGTAGACAGGTGAGGGTCATCGAAGAGTGCAGCTAGTGCTGATTGATCTCTCCTCCTTTCCACTGACCTTTCATAACTTAAAACACCTCAACTGTTTCCAAAGTTGTCAGTCACTGAGCATCAGTAATACAAACACATAGTACAGTTTACTGTAGAAATATTCCATGAAAAAGAGACCCTAGAAAGAGCGGTGTGTTTTTAAACAACGTTGTGTGTAAACCCACCAGTGGTACCATGTGTATTCCTTTAGATCCATCAGAAGTAGGGCTGCAAACTCGAAACTTTTCCACTATTCCCAGAGTTTCCAGAAATCAGTATTGAATAAGCAACAATCGAGATCATCCAACTGGGATTTAAAAAAACCTTTTGAAAAGTTGCAAACTGCAACCCCAAATTACCCCACACTCTGTCTGCCACTCTCCCTGCTGTAACCAGAGGATGAAGAGTCTGAGCAGCTGTTGTGGGAGGAGTCTATGTGCTGCCATCAGGGTCAGAATCCATAGAGTCCTGGCTATCTATCTACCACCGTCTCGGGCTGGAGGAACAGCTGGGGATAAACCCCGTCTCCGAACCAGAGCGGGCCGGACCCCACAAACCGAGGGTCTGCCCGGCTCCCCCCCGCCGTGGAGGGGGGGGGATTGGGGGAGTGGGAGTCCTGAGGATGGAGGGTGGGGGGATGGAGGGCTGGAGGTGGGACCAAACCCAAAACCCACAGACCCCACAGAGATCCAGACTTCCACCACCTCCCACACGTCCAGGCTGAGCTCCTCCCAGGCAGGAGGAGGCTCAGCTGGGCCGCGCGGAGGCCCAGGGAGGAACTGGTGGTGATGTCGGTGGTGGCGCCTTCTTCCAGACAGGAAGTCATCTCGCAGATGGAATGGCGGCGGATGCCCATGCTGCTCACGAGCCTGTCTCGGCATCATACTCCACCACAGAGTGTCAACATGGGCACATTGTAGGACTTGGAGGCGGACCACCAGGTTCTTTGAGGCGTCGCCTGGCTTGAGCCATGCAGGCGTTTTTCTGGAGAGGGAATGGAGGAGGGTAGAAGAGGGATGAGTGAAGGAGAGAAAGAAGTGGTGAGATGCAGGGAGAAGAGGAAGAGGTGAAAACAAGACAGAAGCTCCAAACTAACAACAACTTAGATCATATTACACAGGAAACTAACAACACATCAGTATTACCAGAAACTAACAACACATCAGTATTATACAGGAAACTAACAACACATCAGTATTATACAGGAAACTAACAACACATCAGTATTACACAGGAAACTAACAACACATCAGTATTACACAGGAAACTAACAACACATCAATATTATACAAAACTAACAACACATCAGTATTATAAACTAACAACACATCAGTATTACCAAACTAAAAACACATCAGTATTACACAGGAAACTAACAACACATCAGTATTATACGAAACTAACAACACATCAGTATTATACAGAAACTAACAACACATCAAGTATTACCAAACTAACAACACATCAGTATTATACAAACTAACAACACATCAGTATTACACAAACTAACAACATCAGTATTACACAGAAACTAACAACACATCAGATATTACACAGAAACTAACAACACATCATATTACACAGAAACTAACAACACATCAGTATTACACAGAAACTAACAACACATCAGTATTACCAGAAACCCAACACATCATATACCGAAACTAACAACACATCAATATTACTCGGGAAACTAACAACACATCAGTATTACGGAAACTAACAGCACATCAGTATTACACAGAAACTAACAACACATCAGTATTACACAGAAATTAACACCTCTATCCACAACTAACACATCATCAACTAACAACACATCAGTATTACACACAAACTAACAACACATCATATTACACGAACTAACAACACATCGGTAGAATATACAGAAACTAACAACACATCAGTATTACACGAGGAAACTACAACCACATCAAGTATTACCAAACTAACAACACATCAGTATTACACAAAACTAACAACACATCGAGTATTACACAGAAACTAACAACACATCATATTACACAAACTAACAACACATCATATTACACAGAAACTAACAAACATCAGTATTACACAGACTACACACATCTATTACACACGAAATTAACAACCTCAGTATTACACAAAACTAACACTCATATTACCCCGAAACCTAACAACACATCATTATTACACAAACTAACAACACATCAGTATTACACGGAAACTAACAACACATCATATTATACGAAACTAACAACACATCATATTACCCAACTAACAACACATCAGTATTACACAAACCAACAACACATCAGTATTACACAAAACTAACAACACATCAGTATTCACACGAAATTAACAACACATCATATTAACGAAACTAACAACACATCAGTATTACACAGGAAACTAACAACACGATCAGTATTACACAGGAAACTAACAACACATCAGTTATTACACAGAAACTAACAACACATCAGTTGAACAGCTGTATGAATGGATAGTACAAATCATGCATAGATGAAATCTAAATCATTTAGCTGTATGAGTATTGAGTCTAACTACCCAGTACGCAGGAGGATAGTGCATTAGATCTCGTTCCGAGCCGTGGGTTCCCAGATACCCCTTCTCACTTCCAGCAGTAGTCCTCATCACTCCTTTAGACTCATGACACCCTGAACACTACACACATCACAGTTATCCTCATCACTCCTTTGACTGATACACTTGAATCCCACACACATCACGTTAGTCCTCCGAGTCCTCCTTTAGACTCCTGGACACCCTAAACACATACACACATCACAGTTAGTCCTCATCCTCCTTTAGACTCATGACACCCTAACACCTACACACATCACATTCCTCATCACTCCTTAACTCATCCAAATCCCACTCTCAGTTAGTCCTCAGTCTCCACTCTTTAGACTCCTACACCCTAACACATACACCTCACGTTAGTCCTCATCACTCCTAGACTCATGACACCCTGGACACATAACACTCACGTTATCCTCAGTCACCTCCTTTGGACTCATACCCTTATAACACACACACATCACAGTTAGTCCTCAGTCACTCCTTTAGACTCATGACACCCTGAACACATACACACATCACAGTTAGTCCTCAGTCACTCCTTTAGACTCATGACACCCTGGAACACATACACACACATCACAGTTAGTCCTCATCATCCTTTAACTATACCTTTTTACATACACACCTCACAGTTAGTCCTCAGTCCTCCTTTAGACTCATGACCTAACCCATACACACATCCAGTTAGTCCTCAGTCCTCCTTTAGACTATACACTTCAGCTCACACACATCCAGTAGTCCTCAGTCACTCCTTTAGACTCATGGACACCTTGGAAGAAACAGACACACACACACACACAATGTCTGAGGAGATCCAGTAACTATGTCAGAGGAGAGCCATAACTGTATGTCAGAGGAATCCACTAACTTGTATGTCAGAGGGAGATCATAACTAACTGTATGTCTGAGAGAGCCAGTAACTACTTATGTCAGAGAACCCCATAACTAACTGTTATGTCTGGGGAGATCCAGTAACTTGTATGTCAGAGAAAACCCAGTAACTAACTGTATGTCAGAGGAGATCCATAACTGTATGTCAGAGGAGATCCATAACTTATGTCAGAGGAGAGTCCATAACTACTGTATGTCAGAGGAGATAGTAACTGTATGTCAGAGGAGAGCCCACTATTATGTTGAAGCCATAATAACTGTATGTCAGAAAATCCAGTATGTATGTCAAGGAGATCATACTACTGTATGTCTAGCCAGTAACTAACTGTATGTCTGAGGAGGATCCATAACTAACTGTATGTCAGAGGAGAGCCAGTAACTAACTGTATGTCAGAGGAGATCCAGTAACTTATGTCAGAGGAGATCCAGTAACTGTATGTCAAGGAATCATAACTGTATGTCAGAGGAGATCAATAACTAACTGTATGTCAGAGGAGATCCATAACTAACTTTGTATGTAAGAGAATCCAAGTAACTAATTATTCAGAGGATCCATACTAACTGTATATCAGAGGAGATCCAGTAACTGTATATCAGAGAAGAATCCATAACTACTGTATGTCTAAATAACTACTGTATGTCAAATCCATAATGCTAACTGTATGTCAGAGGAGAGCCATAACTAACTGTATGTCAGAGGAGATCCAGTAACTGTATGTCAGGAATCAGTAACTGTATATCAGAGAGACCTAATCTAACTGTATGTCAGAGGAGAATCCAGTAACTGTATGTCAGAGGAGAGCCAGTAACTGTATGCCTGAGGAATCCATATGTATGCCCTGAGGAGATCCAGTAACTGTATGTCAGAGGAGATCCAGTAACTGTATGTCAGAGGGATCCATAACTGTATGTCGAGATCCATAACTAACTTTGTATGTCAGAGGAGATCCATAACTAACTGTATGTCAGAGGAGATCCATAACTAACTGTATGTCAGAGGGGATCCAGTAACTAACTGTATATCAGGGAATCCAGTAACTGTATGTCAGAGAGATCCAGTAACTAACTTATGTCAGAGGAGAGCCATAACTAACTGTATGTCTGAGAGATCCAGTATGTATGTGAGAGGAATCCAGTACTGTATGTCAGAGGGAGAACCAGTAACTGTATGTCAGAGGGAGATCCAGTAACTGTATGTCAGAGGAGATCCAGTAACTGTATGTCAGAGGGAGAGCCAGTAACTAACTGTATGTCAGAGGAGATCCAGTAACTGTATGTCAGAGGAGAGCCAGTAACTGTATGTCTGAGGAGATCCATAACTGTTATGTCAGAGAGATCCTAACTGTATGTCGGAGGAGATCATAACTGTTTGTCAGAGGAGATCCAGTAACTAACTGTATGTCAGAGCATCCATAACTAACTGTATATCAGAAGATCCAGTAACTGTATGTCAGGGAGGAATCCAGTAACTAACCTTTGTCAGAGGAGATCCATAACTAACTTATATCAGAGGAGATCCAGTAACTGTATGTGAGAGTCCAGTAACTGTATGTCAGAGATCCATAACTGTATGTCAGAGGAGATCCATAACTGTATGTCGGATCCATAACTGTATGTCAGAGGAGAGCCATAACTAACTGTATATCAGAGGAATCCAGTAACTGTATGTGAGAGGAGATCCAGTAACTGTATCTCTGAGGAGGAGCCAGTAACTGTATGTCAGAGGAGAGCCATAACTAACTGTATATCAGGAAGATCCAGTAACTGTATGTGAAGAATCATAACTGTATGTCTGAGAGGAAGCCAGTAACTGTATGTCAGAGGAGAGCCAGTAACTAACTGTATGTCTGAGAGAACCACTAACTAACTGTATGTCAGAGATCCAGTAGCTGTATGTGAGAGGAATCCAGTCTGTATGTCAGAGGAGATCCGTTACTGTATGTGAGAGGAATCCTAACTTACTCAGAGAGAGAGCCACCTAACTTACTGTCAGAGGAAATCCATAATGTTGTCAGAGGAGATCCAGTAACTGTATGTCAGAGGAGATCATAACTAACTGTATGTCTGAGGATCTTTACTAGTAACTGTATGTGAGAGGATCATCTGTATTCAGAGGGAACCACTAACTGTATGTCAGAGGGGAAGTCCAGTAACTGTATGTCAGAGGACCACTAACTGTATGTCTCAGATCTTTATATCTAGCATCTTTTGTCACTGTATGTCAGAGGAGATCCAGTAACTAACTGTATGTCTGAGACCAGTAAATAACTGCTATGTCAGAGGAGATCCAGTAACTAACTGTATGTCAGAGGAGAGCCATTAACTGTATGTCAGAGGAGAGCCCGTAACTAACTGTTGTCTGAGGAGAGCCACTAACTGTATGTCAGAGGGAGAGCCACCTAACTGTATGTCTGAGGAATCCATAACTAACTTATGTCAGGGGGAATCCTCTTATGGCAGAGGAGAGCCATAACTAACTGTATGTCTAGGCCACTAACTGTATGTCTAGAGGAGATCCATACTTATGTCAAAAGCCAGTAACTAACTGTATCTCTGAGGAGAGCCATAACTATTATTCAGAATCCATACTGTATTCAAAAGCCACTATGTATGTCTGAGGAGGTCCATAATACTGCTATGTCTGAGGAGATCCTAACTGTATGTCAGAGGAATCCATAACTAACTGTATGTCAAGAATCCAGTAACTAACTGTATTCAGAGGGATCATAACTAACTTATGTCAGAGGATCCAGTAACTAATGTTATCAGAGGGAGATCATAACTAACACTGTATGTCTGAGAGGCCATAACTAACTGTATGTCTAGAATCCAGTAACTTATTCAAGATCCGTACTTATGTCAGAGGAGATCCATACTGTATGTCAGAGGAGATCTACTATGTATGTCAGAGGATCCATCTACTTATGTCAGAGAATCCATTACTTATTCGAAGATCATAACTAACTGTATATCAGAGATCTAACTCTATGTCAGGAGATCCAGTAACTAACTGTATGTCAAGAGGAGATCCATAACTAACTTATATCAGAATCCAGTAACTGTATGTCTGAGGAGAGCCAGTAACTGTATGTCAGAGGAGCCAGTAACTAACTGTATCTCTGAGGAGAGCCATAACTGTATGAGAGAGGAGATCCAGTAACTGTATGTCAGAGGAGAGCCAGTAACTGTATTCAGAGGGATCCAGTACTTATGTCAGAGAGATCCAGTACTTATGTCAGAGGAGACCATACTATTATGTCAGAGGAGATCCCAGTAACTGTATGTCAGAGGAGAGCCATAACTGTATGTCTGAGGAGATCCATACTGTATTCAGAGAATCCATAACTGTATGTCAGAGAATAGTAACTAATTTATGTCAGAGGAGATCCAGTACTACTGTATATCAGAGAGATCCATAACTGTATGTCAGAGGAGATCCAGTAACTAACTGTATGTCAGAGGTCTACTACTTATATCAGAATTTTATTAAATCCATAACTGTATGTCAGATTGTATGTCTCAGGAGAGCCATAACTGTATGTGAGAGGAGATCCAGTAACTTATGTCAGGAGAGCCACTAACTGTATGTCAGATCTTTATTCAGAATCATACTACTGTATGTCTAGGAGGCTACTACTGTATATCAGATCCAGTAACTTATGTGAAATCCATTTTCATCCATAACTGTATGTCAGAGGAATCCCTGTATTCAGAGAGCATAATAACTGTATACTCAAGGAGAATCCAATAACTTTTAAAATCCTATTATGTCTAGGAGCCATATTTTTCGAGGAGGCCATAACTAACTGTATATCAGAGAGATCCATAACTGTATGTGAGAGAATCCAGTAACTGTATGTCTGAGAACCAGTAACTGTATTGTCAGAGGAGAGCCATAACTAACTGTATGTCTGAGAGAGCCACTAACTAACTGTATATCAGAGGAGATCCAGTAACTTTATGTGAGAGGAGATCCAGTAACTGTATGTCAAGAGGAGATCCATAACTGTATGTCAGAGGAGATCCAGACTACTGTATGAGAGAGGAGATCCAGTAACTGTATGTCAGAAGGAGAGCCACTAACTGTATTCAGAGGAAATCCATATTTTCAGAGGGATCATACTGTATGTCAGAGGGGATCCTACTAACTTATGTCTGAGGAATCATACTACTGTATGTCAGAGAAGATCTACTGTATGTGAGAGGAGATCCTAACTGTATGTCAGAGGACCACTAACTGTATGTCCGAGAATCCAGTAACTTATGTCAGAGAATCCAGTAACTAACTGTATGTCAGAGGAGATCCAGTAACTAACTGTATATCTGAGGAGCCATAATCTGTATGTCAGAGGAGAGCCATAACTGTATGTCAGAGATCCAGTAACTAACTTATGTCTGAGGAGAGCATAACTAACTGTATGTCAGAGGATCATAACTAACTGTATGTCAGAGGGAGCCATAACTGTAGATTCAGAACCATACTAACTGTATGTCTGAGACTCTGTATGTCAGAGGACCACTAACTGCTGTATGTCTCGGGGAAGTCCAGTAACTAACTGTATGTCAGAGAGTCAGTATCTGTATGTCAGAGGAGAGCCATAACCGTAACTGTATGTCTGAAGCCACTACTGTATGTCAAGGAGAGCCACTACTGTATTCAGAGGAGAGCCATAACTGTATGTCAGAGGGGAGCCAGTAACTAACTTATGTCTGAGGAGAGCCACTAACTGTATGTCAGAGGAGAGCCACTAACTTATTCAGAGGAGCCATAACTTATGTCAGGGCCTAATGCTAACTTATGTCTAAGCCACTAACTGTATCTCGGAGGAGAGCCACTAACTGTATGTCAGAGAAATCCAGTAACTAACTGTATGTCAGAGGAGACCACTACTGTATGTCAGAGGAGCCTAACTAACTGTATGTCTGAGGAGAGCCATAACTGTATGTCAGAGAGACCACTAACTGTATGTCAGAGGAGAGCCAGTAACTAACTGTATGTCTGAGAGCCACTAACTGTATGTCAGAGAGGCCACTAACTGTATGTCAGAGGAGGCCAGTAACTGTATGTCAGAGGAGAGCCATAACTAACTGTATGTCTGAGATCCATAACTAACTGATTTCCCTTGTATTCTTATTTTCAGTTGAGTCTCTGTATTCAGAGAGAGCCATCTAACTGTATGTCGGGCCACTAACTGTATGTCTAGGAGGAGATCATAATAACTGTATGTCAGAGGAGATCCACTATCTGTATGTCGAGGAGGCCATACTAACTGTATGTCTGAGGAGAGCCCCTTCTTATGTCAGGAGATCCAGGGAAACTAACTGTATGTCAGAGGAGGAGCCAGAATGTATTCTGAGGCCACTAACTTATGTCAGACCACTAATGTATGTCTGAGGAGATCCAGTAACTATCTGTATGTCAGAATCCAGTATCTGTATGTCAGAGGAGAGCCATAACTAACTGTATGTCTGAGAAGCCACTAACTGTATGTCAAGGAGAGCCACTAACTGTATGTCTAATCCAGTAATACTTATGTCAGAGGAGATCCAGTATCTGTATTCGAGGGAGCCATAACTAACTGTATGTCTGAGGAGAGCCATAACTAACTTATGTCAACCACTTATGTCTAAACCACTAACTGTATGTCTGAGAGAGCCACTAACTGTATGTCAGAGGAAATCCAGTAACTAACTGTATGTCAGAGGAGAGCCAGTAACTAACTGTATGTCAGAGGAGATCATATCTGTATGTCAGAGGAGAGCCATAACTAACTGTATGTCAGAGGAGAGCCAGTAACTAACTGTATGTCAGAGGAGAGCCACTAACTGTATGTCTGAGGAGGGGCCGTAACTAACTGTTGTCTGAGGAGAGCCAGTAACTAACTTATGTCAGAGGAGAGCCAGTAACTGTATGTCAAGGAGAGCCAGTAACTAACTGTATGTCTGAGAGACCACTAACTGTATGTCAGAGAGAGCCACTAACTGTATGTCTGAGAAGATCAGTAACTAACTGTATGTCAGAGGAATCAGTAACTATATGTCAGGGATCATAACTAACTGTATGTCTGAGAGAGCCATAACTGTATGTCAGAGGAGATCCAGAAACTAACTGTATGTCAGAGGAGAGCCAGAACTGTATGCCTCAGGAGATCCATACTAACTGTATGTCAGAGATCCTACTGTATGTCAGAGGAGAGCCAGTAACTGTATGTCAGAGGAGATCCAGTAACTAACTGTATGTCAGAGAGATCCATAACTTATTCAGAGGAGAGCCATAACTTATGTCAGAGGAGATCCAGTAACTGTATGTCAGAGGAGATCCGAAACTAACTGTATGTCTGAGGAGAGCCAGTAACTGTATGTCAGAGGAGATCCAGACTAACTTTGTATGTCAGAGGAGATCCAGTAACTGTATGTCAGAGGGAGATCCAGACTACTGTATGTCAGAGGAGAGCCAGTAACTAACTTATATCAAGGAATCCATACTGTATTCAGAGGAGATCATCTACTGTATTAACATTATAAAACAATACTCAAACCATGGAAAATACCAGAATGAGTGTTAGCTAATACACTAAATCTCCTGTCAAACAGTTAGACAATAATCTAGTAATACCTATTATGGGGAGATCTGAACTAGTTTGCTTGTTTGGGACTTCATTTTAACAAATCCTTTCCAGAACAACTTCTTTACCATAACTACTTTGTCATGAAACCTGAAAAGAACAAACATGTGGTGAAGGGACTGTCTTCCAATAATACATTACTCACTCAACCACAACACAAAACATCTAGCTAACCAGAGTTTACAACCACCACATCAATGCATTAACTGGATTCTATCAATGCAAAAGCGAGTAAATAGGAAAGAAATTGCTCCATATGAAAATTCTTACAACATAACAAGACCTCGGAGGGGGAGGAGGTCCATTGCCGATGGGGTATGGAACAAAACTTCAACAAACGATATATTGTTCCCAAAACAAACTGACACAGTGGTTATTTCTATCCTTGGTCTATGTGCCATCCTGACTCTTTCATCAGTAGCAGGTGTGGCCTATGAGCAATACAGGCCACTTAGATAGGGAGCACGGGCAACAGAACGGCAGGGACGAGACAGAGGGGCGCGGTGGCAGGGGACGAGAGAAGGAGAGAGAGGGGGGTTTCCTCACTTTGAAAGAGGCACTAGAAATAGAGATCCATCTCATTGAGGGTGAGACTGAGTAAGGCCTAGTCAGATTCCCATCTAGTCCCTTGAGTCTAAATTCTAGAGCAGTGACGATACCAGTATCACAATATTTATTCCATAGCAAAAAATGAAAACCTGCTGTATTAACATATTGTATTCTACACTGGAAAATAAATAAATGTGACTCTGGATGACAACTATAATGATGTTTTGTTTCCAACATTTCCTAAAGAAGTTAAATCTGCTTGGTGTTTTGTTTCCTTGCCACAATACTAGGGAGGATGGTGATGCTGGTATGGCTCCGGCCCTACTAAATACTAAGGAGGATAGGTGATGCTGGTATGGTTCCGTCCTACTAAATACTAAGGAGGATGGTGATGCTGGTATGGCTCATTTCCCCTACTAAATACTAAGGAGGATGGTGATACTGGTATGGTTCGTCCCTACTAAATACTATAGGAGGATGGTGATGCTGGTATGGTTCGGCCCTACTAAATACTAAGGAGGATGGTGATGCTGTATGGTTCGGCCCTACTCAATACTAAGGAGGATGGTGATACTGGTATGGTTCCGGCCCTACTAAATACTAAGGAGGATGGTGATGCTGGTATGGTTCGGCCCTACTAAATACTAAGGAGGATGGTGATCCTGGTATGGTTCGGCCCTACTAAATCTAGATGTTACTGTTATGGTTCCGGCCCTACTAAATACTAAGGAGGATGGTGATGCTGTATGGTTCCGGCCCTACTAAATACTAAGGAGGAGGTGGTGATGCTGTATGGTTCCGGCCCTACTAAATATGGAGGATGGTGATGCTGGTATGGTTCCCCCATTACTAAATACTAAGGAGGATGGTGATACTGGTATGGTTCCGGCCCTACTAAATACTAAGGAGGATGGTGATACTGGTATGGTTCCGCCCCTACTAAATACTAAGGAGGATGGTGATACTGGTATGGTTCGGCCCTACTAAATACTAAGGAGGATGGTGATACTGTATGTTCCGCCCTACTAAATACTAAGGAGGATGGTATACTGGTATGGTTCGGCCCTACTAAATACTAAGGAGGATGTATTGTATGGTTCCCGGCCCTACTAAACACTAAAGCACACACAGAATGTGGAACAAGCTGTGAGTTTTCTGCTAGTTAACAAATAAAAATAAACCTTGACCAGGGCTGTTACAGTGACCTATTACCGCCACACGTCGATCCACAGTCATGAAGGCAGTCAAAATTCACGTCTGTTTAGTCACAGTAATTAAGCTTCTCCAAGCTCTGATGCTGCTGATGTCATTAGTAGCCTACCAAACTTGCTAACATCTGGTACTCAGCACTCCTATTTCCCTCTAATCCTCTGACATCACCAAATTTAATCTAAAAATCTAATCAAACACTTCATAAGCCTGATCTGTCGTCAGCCCTTGAAAAAAAAGGTTTTTGATGCTAGTGGTTTTATTAATTTGGATCTATCGCATCCCACAACTGTCCCAACTATATTTGGAAAATTAATTTCTCGCACAAGGAATAGCATTCACTTTTTTACTATGGGGATATAATTACATCTAGTCTTTCGCTGTTCGTTACCTACTCATCTGTTGGCTGTCGAAGTAATGTCTTGACAGTTCTTCCATATCTTCAATATGCACCTATGATCCATTCTCCCATTTTGTCTTCACTTGCAGCCTGTGAGAAAAGGGCCCCTCACGTGATGAAGAGCCATTGAGAGGTGCTTCGGACCCTTTCAGGAGAAGGCACAGCTGCTTCCCAGCACTCCGGGCCAAGGAGCACAGGCGGCCACTGGCCGCAAAAGGCATGGAATTTTTTAGGGTGCATTACCCACACAAAGGAGATGTCGCCGTGAAATTTTGATTCATTATCAAGTGCTTGTCAAATTGTGAATGAGAGACTGATATGTGTACAGCCTGCGCAAAAAACAAAGCAGAGCTCATCCTTTCAACAACTTTTTTTTCAAAGCATATCAGTCTCATCATCACTTCACAATGTATAATCAACCATATATTAAACTTTTAACATCTAAAGATATATGATTAACTATAAGAATTAAGTATATAGGAGTACCTATTTCTTTGTTAACCGCTCAACACAGAATCCGCATGTGCGCACCCTCATCGTTTGAAAATATCCTTTCTATTTTATTCAGCTTTTTGTTCAGTTGTATTCTTCATACTATAAAATAATATAAAATAATCCACGAATTCTAAGCAAATCTTGTCTGCTAAATGAACTAGTGTAGCCCACAGCCATTTTGGCATACCAGATCAGGACCTAACACCAAGGACAACTCAGAGTACGCTATTCTGTTCTTCTGAAATAACTACATTTTCTTCATATCATGCTTCTTTAACTCTAAAATAGATAATGGATTTATTGTGATGGTGTAGGCTATATTACATGGATTTATTAGACTTTAAAATGTAGATGTTCCAAAGGTCTGCATCAGTGGCTATGTGTGGAAGCCAGGGGATGCTAAATTGTTTATGTTAATTGTCAGTTACCTACCGCAGTTATTTGCTTGACAATCACAGGCTGACGAAATTTCTGACCCGCCACACCTTAGCTGTGACTGCGAACCTCAGAGAAACATATCTCACACACAGTCTCACACACACACAAACACACACACACACACACGTGTGAGTAAACCACTCACTATATCCACCATATTTACCGTCACAATCATAACTATATGTGTGTGTGTGTGTGTGTAGCCTAGTTAACTAACATTTGTGTATGCTTTAAATCTCTGCCTCCATATTCCTGGACACATACATACCATACCTCTGCTATTCCCAAATGTCCATCTCTAGTTTTTACCATACGTGGTACTGTCAGATCCAGTTACTACTATGACTGATCAGTACCTAGGGGTGGACGCGATTCGGCACCAAACTGAACATTTATAGTCTAAGCTCACTGCAGAGGTATGTGTGTATGTAGTGTGTGTGTAGTGTGTGTGTTATATGTGTGTGTTTGTGTGTATGTGTGTGTATATGTGTGTAGTAGTGTGTATGTTTGTGTGTGTGTGTGTGTGTATATGTGTGTAGTGTGTGTGTGTTATATGTGTGTGTGTGTGTGTGTGTGTGTTTAGTGTTTAGTTTTATATTTTGTTGTATTGTGTGTAGTGTGTGTATGTTTTGTGTGTGTTATGTTTTTATATGTGTGTATGTGTGTGTGATTTTCGGATCATACTGTGGGAAAAAACACTAGGTCTTTCCAATCTGTACTGCTGTACTTCTCCCACCACATGTTTAAACTCACAAGAGACACACACTACCTTTAAGAAATGTCCTTTTCCTAGTTCAAAATGGCCTTGCCCACCCCACCATCGCCAAGATCTAACTCAGCATTACCAAGGTCTAACCCAGTTTTACCCAGGTCTAACCCAGCATTACCGGTCTAATGTTTTACCCAGTCTAACCCATTACCAAGAGTCTAACCCAGTTTAACCCAGGTCTAACCCAGCATTACCAAGGTCTAACCCAGCATTGCAAAGGTCTCAACCCTTGAGTCTAACCCAGCATTACCAAAGATCTAACCCAGCATTACCAAAAGATCTAACCCAGCATTACCAAGAATCTAACCCAGCATTATCAAATCTAACCTTACCATCTACCCACATTACCAAATCCTATCAGCATTATCCAAGATCTAACCCAGCGTTACCAAGATCTAACCCAGCATTACCAAGATCTACCTCAGCATTATCAAGATCTACCCACGTTACCAGATCTAACCCAGCATTACCAAGGTCTACCCAGCATTGCAAGATCTACCCAGCATTACCAAGATCTAACCCAGCATTTCCAAGATCTAACCCAGCATTACCAAGATCTAACCCAGCATTACCAAGGTCTCAATCCAGCACTACCAATCTCAACCCAGCATTATCAAGGTCTAACCCAGCATTACCAAGATCCAATCCCAGCACCCAAGATCTAACCCAGCATTATCAAGGTCTAGCCCAACATGGCTGCCTGTCTCTTTAGGGAGGGGGGAGTGATGTAAGCAAGGCTGTAATTTGCCTCCCTCACCTCTCCTCACCCCGGATTCCAGATGTGTGTTTTGCATACATTAGCTTGCTGGGACAGTGTGTTCCAATAGGAATGCTAATTTATGCCCCCAATAGACAGGCCCTGGCTGAAGGGGAGGCAGTGTTCTACAAGAGTAGTTAATAAAGCAGAGAGGGAGAAACAGGAGGAGAAGTCTGTCACCTTTACTGTTCTTTGTTCTGCCTTTAAGTGTGATGCTAAATACTTCTAGGTAATTCTGATATGCTGGTTCTGATACTATACTGCTCTGATACTGCTCTGATACTGATACTGCTCTGATACTGATACATTGCTCTGATACTGCTCTGATACTATACTGCTCTGATACTATACTGCTCTATACTGATACTGCTCTATACTATCTGCTCTATACTGCTCTATCATACTGCTCTGATACTGATACTTCTATACTGCTCTGATACTATACTGCTCTCATTCTATCTGCTCTGATACTGATACTGCTCTGATACTATACTGCTCTGATACTGCTCTGATACTGATACTGCTCTATACTATACTCTCTGATACTGATACTGTTCTGATACTGCTCTGATACTGATACTATCTATACTGCTCCTGATACTGATACTGCTCTGATACTGATACTGTTCTATACTGCTCTGTCTGAAGTACTGCTCTGATACTGCTCTGATACTATACTCTCTGATACTATACTGCTCTGATACTGCTCTGATACTGATACTGCTCTGATACTATACTGCTCTATACTATACTTTGCTCTGATACTATACTGCTCTGATACTGCTACTATACTGCTCTGATACTGTTCTGATACTATCTCTCTGATACTGCTCTGATACTCATACTATCTGCTCTATACTATACTGCTCTGATACTGATACTGATAATCTGCTCTATACTATCTGATCTATACTGCTCTGATACTGATACTGATCTATACTGCTCTGATACTACTTCTCTATACTGCTCTATACTTCTCATACTGCTCTATACTGCTCAATGTATGATACTATTCTGATACTGCTCTGATACTGATTCTCTGATACTGCTCTGATACTGATACTGCTCTGATACTATACTGCTCTATACTGATACTGATACTGCTCTGATACTGTCCTATACTATACTGCTCTGATACTATTCATCTGATATTACTCTTAAATACTGATACTCTCTGATACATACTATACTCCTGCTCTGATACTGATACTGTTCTATACTGCTCTATACTATCTGCTCTGATACTGCTCTAATACTATACTTCTATCTATCTGTCTATACTGCTCTGATACTGATACTGCTCTGATACTGATACTATTCCTATACTGCTCTATACTATACTGCTCATGATACTGTTCTGATACTGATATTTTATCTCTGCTCTGATACTGCTCTGATACTGATACTGATCTATACTGCTCTGATACTGATTGATCTATACTGCTCTGATACTGATACTTCTGATACTGCTCTATACTATGCACGTCTGATACTATCTTCTATTGTCTATACTTCTGATCCTACTATACTGCTCTGATACTGATACTGCTCTGATACTGATACTGATCTATACTCTCTGATACTATACTGCTCTGATACTGCTCTGATACTATACTCTCTATCTGATACTGACCTGCTCTGATACTATCTGCTCTATCTGCTCTATACTGCTCTGATACTGATACTGCTCTGATACTGATACTATCTCTCTGATACAGCTCTGATACTGATACTGCTCTGATACTGTTCTGATACTGATATTGCTCTGATACTGATACTGCTCTGATACTGCTCTGATACTGATCTATCTATACTGCTCTATACTGATACTGATCTGATCTGCTCATATCTATACTGCTCTGATACTGCTCTGATACTGCTCTATACTAATACTGCTCTGATACTATACTATCTATCTATTGTCTATACTGATACTGTTCTATACTGATACTGCTCTGATACTCATACTGCATTTCTGATACTGATACTGCTCTGATACTGATACTGTTCTGATACTGATACTGCTCTGATACTATACTGCTCTATACTATACTGCTCTAAATACTATATCTGATACTGTTCTATACTATTGCTATACTGCTCTAAGTACTGATACTGCTCTGATACTATACTGCTCTGATACTATACTATACTGCTCTAATACTGCTCTGATACTATACTATTGTTCAATTACTGATACTGATACTAATACTGCTCTGATACTGCTCTATACTGATACTGCTCTGATACTGATCTGATCCGATACTATACTATACTCTCTATACTGCTCTGATACTGATACTGCTCTGATACTGCTCTGATACTGATACTGCTCTATACTGCTCTGATACTGATACTATCTATACTGCTCTACATACTATACTGCTCTATACTATACTGCTCTGATACTATACTGCTCTGATACTGATACTGCTCTGATACTATACTGCTTTCTGATACTATACTGCTCTATACTATACTGCTCTATCTATCTGTCTATCTTCTATACATGATACTGATCTATACTGCTCTGATACTGCTCTGATACTATACTCTCTGATACTATACTGCTCTAATACTATTGTTTCTATCTCATCTATTCTGTTCTATACTGCTCTATACTATATCTCTGATACTGATACTGTTCCTGATACTGATACTGCTCTGATACTGATTTCTGATACTGATACTGCTCTGATACTGTTCTGATACTGATACTGCTCTGATACCTGCTCTGATACTGATACTGCTACTCAATACTATACTGCTCTATTAATTACTGATACTGCTCTGATACTGCTCTGATACTGATACTGATACTGTTCTGATACTGATACTGATACTAATACTGCTCTATACTGCTCTATACTATCTGCTCTGATACTGATCTATACTATACTAGCTCTAATACTGCTCTATACTATACTGCTCTATACTCTCTATCTATACTGCTCTGATACTGCTCTGATACTGATACTGATTATACTGCTCTGATACTGATACTGCTCTGATACTGATACTGCTCTGATACTATACTGCTCTATACTATCTGCTCTATATTCCAATCTATACTTCTATCTATACTGCTCTAATCTTCTGATACTGATCTATCTATACTGCTCTATACTGCTCTGATAACTGATACTGCTCTGATACTGATACTGCTCTGATACTATATGTCTATACTGCTCTGATACTGATTGTTCTTGCTCATATCTGCTCTATACTATCTGCTCTATCTATGTTATTATATGTTCTATCTATACTGCTCTGATACTGATAACTGTTCTGATACTGATACTGCTCTGATACTGATACCGCTCTGATACTGATACTGATACTCAGTACTGCTCTGATACTATACTGCTCTATACTATCTCCCCTATACTATCTGCTCTGATACTGATACTGTTCTGATACTGATACGCTCTGATACTGATACTGTTCTGATACTGTTCTGATACTATACTGCTCTGATACTGATACTGCTCTGATACTGATACTGCTCTGATACTGATACTGATACTGCTCTGATACTGATACTGCTCCTGATACTGATACTGCTCTGATACTATACTGCTCTGATACTGCTCTGATACTGATACTATACTGCTCTATATATACTGCTCTGATACTGCTCTGATACTATATACTGCTCTGATACTATACTGTTCTGATACTGCTCTATAATTACTGCTCTATACTGCTCTGATACTGATCCACTCTGATACTGATACTGTTCATATACTGCTCTGATACTGATACTGCTCTGATACTATACTGCTCTGATCTGCTCTATACTATACTGCTCTGATACCATACTGCTCTGATACTGATACTGCTCTGATCTGCTCTCAGTACTGATACTGCTCTGATACTGATACTGCTCTTATTACTCTCTGATACTGACATACTGCTCTGATACTGCTCTATACTATTTACCAGTCTGCTCGATACTGATACTGATGCACTGCTCTGATACTGATACTGCTCTGATACTGCTCTGATACTAACTATCTGATACTACTCTGATACCATACTGATCTAATACCCAACTCTGATACTATACTGCTCTGATACTGCTCTGATACTGCTCTGATACTGATACTGCTCTATACTGATACTGTTCTGATACTGCTCCTGATACTGATACTGCTCTGATACTGCTCTGATACTGATACTGCTCTGATACTGATACTGCTCTGATACTATACTGATACTGCTCTGATACTGCTCTGATAACTATACTGCTCTGTTACTGTTTCTGATACTATCTTCTTTCTTCTATACTGTCTATACTACACTGCTCTGATACTGCTCTGATACTATACTGCTCTATACTATATACTACTCTATGCTCTATACTGCTCTATATCTGATACTGCTCTGATACTACTCTGATACTGATACTGCTCTATACTACATACTATATTGCTCTATACTATCTGCTCTATCTTCTATACTATACTGCTCTATACTATTGCTCTATCTACTCTCTGATACTGATACTGATCTATACTGCTCTGATACTGATACTGATCTATACTGCTCTGATACTGATACTGCTCTATACTGCTCTATACTGCTCTATACTATACTGCTCTATACTATACTGCTCTGATACTGATACTGATCTATACTGCTCTGATACTATACTGCTCTATCTCTCTATCTCTCTATTGAGTACTGCTCTATACTAATCTATACTGCTCTATCTCTGATACTGCTCTGATACTGATACTGCTCTATACTGCTCTATACTATACTGCTCTGATACTATACTGCTCTAATACTATACTGCTCTGATACTGATACACGATACTGCTCTGATACTGATACTGCTCTGATACTGCTCTATACTGATACTGCTCTGATACTGATACTGATACCCAACTCTTATACTGCTCTCAGTACTGATACTGCTCTGATACTGATATTGCTCTATACTATACTGCTCTATACTCTCTATACTATACTATCTATCTGCTCTCTATACTGATACTATCTATACTGCTCTATACTATACTGCTCTATACTGCTCTGATACTGCTCTGATACTGATACTGCTCTGATACTGATACTGATACTATACTATACTGCTCTGATACTGATACTGTTCTGATACTGATACTGCTCTGATACTGATACTGTTCTGATACTCAGTACTGCTCTGATACTGTTCTGATACTATACTGCTCTGATACTATACTGCTCTGATACACTATACTGCTCTGATACTGATACTGTTCTGATACTGCTCTGATACTGATACTGCTCTGATACTACTCTGATACTATACTGCTCTGATACTGATACTATACTGCTCTATACTGCTCTATACTATTGTTCTGATCTATACTGATATATACTGCTCTATATCATCTATACTGCTCTATTATACTGTTCTATACTATACTGCTCTATACTGCTCGAATACTGATACTGCTCTGATACTGCTCTGATACTATACTGCTCTGATACTGATACTGCTCTGATACTGCTCTGATACCCAATTACTATCTATACTGCTCTGATACTGATACTGCTCTGATACTGCTCTGATACTGATATGCTCTGATACTGATACTGCTCTATACTATCTGCTCTGATACTGATACTGCTCTGATACTGCTCTGATACTGATACTGCTCTGATACTATACTCTCTGATACTGATACTGCTCTGATACTGATACTGCTCTGATACTGCTCTGATACTGATACTGAATGATCTGATACTGATACTGCTCTGATACTCTATATCTGCTCTATTTTTCTGATACTGATACTGCTCCTGATACTGCTCTGATACTATACTGTTCTGATATACTGCTCTGATACTATTTAAGTACTGCTCTATACTATACTGCTCTGATACAATATACTGCTCTGTACTGATACTGTTCTATACTATACTGCTCTGATACTATACTGTTCTATACTGATACTGCTCTGATACTGATACTGCTCTGATACTGCTCTGATACTGATACTATACTGCTCTATACTATACTGCTCTATACTATACTGCTCTGATACTGATACTGCTCTGATACTATACTGTTCTATACTATACTGCTCTGATACTGTTCTGATACTATACTGCTCTATACTATTCTCTGATACTATACTGCTCTGATACTGATCTGCTCTATCTATTGCTCTATACTATACTGTTCTATACTATACTGCTCTATCTATACTATACTGTTCTGATACTATACTGCTCTGATACTATACTGCTCTGATTTTCTGATACTGATACTGCTCTGATACTATACTATATGTTCTAACTATCTGCTCTGATCATACTGCTCTATACTATACTGTTCTGATACTATACTGCTCTGATACTGTTCTATACTATCTCTGATACTGCTCTGATACTATACTGCTCTGATACTGCTCTGATACTGATACTGCTCTGATACTGATACTGCTCTGATACTGATACTAATTCTGCTCTGATACTGATACTGCTCTGATACTGCTCTGATACTATACTGCTCTATATGTTCTGATATTTCTCTATTATTCTAATTACTATCTGATCTGATCTCTCTCTAATACTGCTCTATACTTTCACTGAGTACTTGATACTGCTCTGATACTGCTCTGATACTGATACTGCTCTGATACTATCCATCTATTGATCTCTCTATACTGCTCTATCACTGAACTGTCTATCTACTTATCTATACTTCTGATACCAGTACTGCTCTATTGATTATCTGAAAACTTCTCTACATTACTGTCTATCACTGACCACTGCATCTCAATTTTTCTTTTCTTTATGTGCTCTCCATACTGTTCTATACATCTATCTATTTTCTATTTTATACTTATTCTAATGTCTCTATACTCCTCATACTATACTGCTCAAATATATTAAATTTTGTTTTTTCTCTTTCTCGTCTCTGATACTGCTGCTAATTTTCTTAATACTGCTCCAAATATGTTTACTCTCATATTGTTCTACTGCAATCACCTGCTCTCATTCGTTTACTGTGATACCTCAAATACTGCTCTATTACCTGCCTTATCTCCCTCTATCTGTCTCTTCCCTGTCTCTCTCTCTGTCCATCCCTCAGTCTCTTCTATCTCATCTCTCTGGTTTCTCTCTCTCTATTCTCCCAATCTCTCCTGTATTTGTCTAGAGGTCTTTGTTTGTCCACTGGCTCCTGATTGGGCAGAGAGGGAGACAAGCAGATCTGGGTCTCACCCAGTCACTCCTAATGATGTCAGTGGAGAGCTGTGCAGAATCACAGACACACACACGCCCGCGCATACACACACACACACACACTGAGGGGGGTTCCAAGTCTAAAGCTCCATTCTACTTCTCACTGAGACAGTTTCCTTTGAGATCAGCTCTCCTGCTCTCTCTCTCCACATTCTCTCTGGTCTGGCATCCTGCTAATGTTTGAGAGAAAAAGAGATAGTCTTGTCTGGCATCCTGCTTACACTGAAAGATGATCTGGTCTGCATCCTGCTTACCACTGTTCTGGTCGGGCATCCTGCTAACCACGCAAGGAACGAGTTTCTGGTCTGGCATCCTACTAACCACTGACATGATCTTCTGGCATCCTGCTAACCACTAAACATATCTACAAAATCCACATAACTCGGTCCATATACGGTCTGCACATCCTGCTAACAACATAGATGATCTGGTCTGGCATCCTGCTAACCACTGAGAGCAGAGATATCCTCTCATCTTGCTACCTGGCATCCCTGCTAACCACTGAAAATATCTACATAACTCCACTAACTCATCAATATACCATCTGCATCCTGCTACCACAAACATCATACTCATCCAATATGACGTCTTCATCCCTGCTAACCACTGGAGAACAAGATGATCCACATAACTCAGTCCAATATACGGCCTGGCATCCTGCTAACCACTGAGAACAGAGATGATCCACATACTCAGCCCAATATGACCGTCTCTTTGCATCCTCTAACCTGAGAACAGAGATATCCACACTACTCAGCCCAATATACGATGTCTTACCATTCCCGTATCCAGTTACTATTTTATAGTGATGTTGATCTGAATCATAGAAGATAGCCTAAGCATGGACAACATCACACAAGAAGTCCCACGTCTCTGCCAGAGTCCAACAGCTTCTGAACTGAGAGGACAACCAGAATCACACAACCAATCCTTTTCCGACCTGGGGACAACCGGAAGTCAAAACAACCAATAGCTTCTCGACCTGGAGACAACCAGGAAGTTAAAACAACCAACTAGCTTCTGACCGTGGGGACAACCAAGTCAAAATATCCAATCTTAAAAACGTCTACAACTGCACCATTGAGAGCATCTTGACTGGCTGCGTCACCGCTTGGTATGGCAACTACAGAGGGTAGTGCATACGGCCCAGTACATCCACTGGGGCCAAGCTCCCTGCCATCCAGGACCTCTATACCAGGCAGTGTAATTGGAAGGCCCTAAAAATTATCAAAGACTCCATCCACCCAAGTACATAGACTTTTCTCTCTGCTACCGCACACGCGGCCGAAGCAATACCCGATGCACCAAGTCTGAACCAGCAGACCTTAACAGCTTCTACCCCAAGCCCCATACTGCTTTCAAATAGTTCACCATTAACTACCCAGACTATCTGCATTACCCTTTTTGCACTAACTCTTTTGACTCATGCATACGCTGCTGCTACTGTCTATTATCTATCCTGTTGCCTAGTCACTTTATCTCTACTATATGTATATCTACCCCTGCACATCAACTAGGTACTGTACCTGTTATATACCATTTATTACCTAATTGCACATCAACTAGGTGCTGTACCATTATATAACCATGTTATTACTGTGCCCCTGCACATCAACTAGGTACTGGTACCAGTGTATATAGCCATGTTATTACCTCGTACCCTGTACATCAACTAGAGTACTGGTACCTGTGTATATAGCCATGTTATTACCTCATTGCCCTGCACATCTCAACTAGTTACTGGTACCAGTGTATATAGCCATGTTATTACCTGTCCCTGTACATCAACTAGTCACTGAAATGCCAATTGTATATACCCAAGTTATCGTTACTCATTGTCATTATTCCTTGTGTTATTATATTTTCTCTGTTATCTCTCTGCATTGTTGGGCTTGACCCGTCCAGGAAAGCATTTCACTGTTAGTCTACACCCTGTTGTTTACCGTGACAAGCAGCCCGGTTTGAATCCCATCACGTGTGTGTGCACTCTGTATGTGTTTGACTGTGTGTGTGTGCGTTTGTGGCACTATGCATCCCATGCCTCAATGCATCCTTGTGTGTGTGTGTGTGTGTGTGTGTTTGTCGTCTCTACTCCCTACCTGCAGTATAAGCAACATCTGTATAATAGAGGGGGCACACGGGCGCGGGGGCGGGACAGGGCGTCACTCAACTTGATGTTCCAAGTGATAATGTTCCTGAAGTGAAGCAGGGGCCAGCTGCACCACCGACGGCTCCTTACCCTGGTGAAATACCCTCCCGCGGCCACACACACACACACCCCAAGACAGAGGCAGAGACAGATAGAGACAGAGAGAGAGAGAGAGAGAGAGACACACACACACACACACACCGAACCATAGAGACAGAGACAGATAGAGACAGAGAGAGAGAGATCCACACACACACACACAGAGACACACAGAGAGAGAGAGAGAGAGAGAGAGAGAGAGAGAGAGAGAGAGACACACACACACACACACCGTAGGAGAGAAACGAACGATGAACAACACAGAGAGAGAGAGAAAGAAAGAGACAGAGACAGAGACAGAGAGAGAGAGAGAGAGAGAGAGAGAGAGAGAGAGA